>NC_137267.1:19133490-19403490 GCF_053477335.1 Acartia tonsa | reverse complement strand
TCGATTCCTAGTTTTTCAAGTTTTTGTAATTTTCTAAATTCTTTTCAAAGATACAGAGCTGAAATTTTCAGGGATTAATTAATTTTACATTTTTATATTCTTTAAAAAGTTTTGTCTATTGATTGGGGTGCTATATCGAATCCTAGATTTTTAGGTTTTTTGTGATTTTCTCTATTCATATTCAGGATTGACGGCTGAAATTTTCAGGGATTAAATATGCTTATATTTTATATATTTCCATAAAGTTACATAAAAATTTGTCTATTAATTGCGGTGCTAGATTTTTGTCTTAACCTCTTTTCGAGGAAGCTTTGTGTTTATCAAGATCGAAATTAATTTCCTTATTCCAAATTCCAATCCAGAAAAAATGTCGTCTTTGTTTAACTTTCCTAAAGAGTCGCGGCATTTGAATATTGTTTATGTTTGGGTCTCTCCACGTTATGTTTGAATTACATGTGTGTGAATAAGGACATTCGGAGAATTGAGTCGGGCCTATCATTGGTCTCAAAGTGCGTGAATAACCCTAGTATGCCAGGTGCTTAAACCATAAGAACTTGAGGTAGTTTTTTCTTCATTTATAAATAATTGTATGGCATATAGGACGGATTTATTAAGTTTAAAGGCTTTAGCCAGCTACACATGAAACTTTATTATGATTCAAATATTATGTTTTAGTAAATTTTATGTGCTTATATTTATGAAAAAAGCAGAAAATTGAGCGAGCTATCGCTATTGGCAATGAAAGGCTAGAAGTGTTTGATGAACAGTTAAAAGTGTTTTATGATAATCTGAAAGCCTGCCAAAGTTTAAGTTCATGTGGAAATGTGAAATTAAAATCAATTCGTGACATTTTTAGTGAGGTCAAGGACCAATCTGACCTAATAAAAAATCTAAAACTTGCCGTGGAAACTAGTGAGATGCGCGAGTTTAAGCGTGATTTTGATGAAGCTAGTGAACAGAAAAATGTTGCTGACAAAGTTCATGCATCGTTGGAGCAGTGTACAAAAATTCTGCACTGGCTTGACAATGATTCGGACGACGCGAGGTTGAGCACCGTCGCCAAGAACCTCGACATCATTGAGAGAGTGAGGATGGACATAGGAGTGCTCGAGATTTCTGTCGAGTTGCGCCAAGAAGTACGTGATATGTACCGAAGGCTGAGAGAGATGGAACGTCGTACATCTAACTTGGATGAGAGTGGGACATCTGCCGCACTCTCCAGGAGTATGTCTGCCGTGGATATTCGGAGTCCCAACCCGCAGTATGGGCGCTGGGACAATAGCCTGTTGCCGTCGTTTGATGGTACTGACACGGATTACTCCAACTTTAAACAGGTCTTTAAAGATCTGTGCGCTGGTTACAGATTTACTGACCAGAGGCTAAGTCTGATGCTGTGTATGGAAAAAGTGATAACCAATACGGAGCTGCGCAAGCAAGTATCAGCGATTAGGGATCATAATGAACAATGGTCGTTTTTGGATCAGATGTTTTTGTCAAACACCCGCGGGTTTATGAAAATTTTGACTAAGCTGAATAAGATGAAACCTGTGGAGAAACCTGTGGACGTAGTCAGTGCAATTGCTACCTTCAAATGCACCATGCAGGAGGTAGAAGCCATGGTTGGTTCCGAAGCTAAGGATTATCACCATCTAACTCTGATTCATATTTTTAAAGACAAATGTCCAGATGTCCTGAGAGAGAAAATTATGATGGAGTTAGGCAGCATGAACAATCCTAATATCAAGAAGATTGTAGAACTTCTTGATAAGACAAGAGGAGCAATGTTGGCTGGTGATCTGTCCTATGACACTGATGCCGGCAAGAGGAATCGTGATAGAGCTGCCGCCGCGCAAGTAAATGGCCGCAGTGACAATGAAAATGGACGGGCTGGAAAGGACAAAACTTCCAAGTGGAATAGTGCATGTCCTATTGAAAGTTGCAATGATAAACATCCGATTTTAAGAAGATGGATGTTGTTGACCGAAAAAAAGTTGTCCAGCAGAATAAGCCGTGTGAACTCTGCCTGTGTGATGGTCATTCTGCTGACAATTGTACTAAATCGGATAAGCTTGGTGTCTGTGGCACCAATAATTGCAACAGATATCATAGTCATCTGTTGCATGAGGCTAGTGCTAGTGTGAATACAGTCTACAAATCAAGTTCTGCGCCTAGCACATATACCTTCCTGCTGCAGTTAGTTCCAGTTGCAGCTCCTGGCGGCGGCGCCTGCCATGCCGCCGTCATGTTTGATTCAGGTGCGAATCTTCCGCTTGTGTCTGAGAAGCTGTCCAACAAATTGAAGCTGAAATCTACCGGCAGATATACAAACATTTCTGTTGCTGACGGTAGTGAATCATCCTGCCGCAATGTGGTGTTCTATCTGAAGGACAGGGATGGTAATTTGAGGGAATTTGAGGCAGCTGTTATGCCTAACCTCGGAGGTGGCAACGAGATGCGCTCGGTCCATCCTGAAACCGCCGCCAAAATATTTAAGATGCCGCCAGAAAGATTCACATATATTTGTGGAGGCTTGGATATTATCATTGGAAATACCCATCCTGACGTGTTCCCGTCAACCTACCAGAAAGTGGGCCAGTCTATGTTGTGGAGAACCATTTTTGGAAGTGGTTTTATCTGTACAAGTGCTGACTGTGGAGCTGGTGAGCAGAAATCTGCGTATAAAGCTGTCAGTGTTAGTGGAGGCACCTTGCCTGATTTTTTGTCCTCAGAGTCATCCAGGAGCACCTGCAAGGTAACAGATTTGGGTCCAGGATCCAGGTACAGATTGGGTCCAGAATGGTTGCGCCAGGACGAGAGTGCGTGGCCGGTGAAAACTGCTGTAGCTGTTGTTGATGAACCTGTTGGTTCTGCAGTTGATGCTGTTGTTTGTGTTGCAGTCAATTCTAATGTTAAAGATAGAGCTGCAGCCGTTGACAACACTGCTAGGGCGAGCACTGCTGTAGCTGTTGATGATGAACCTGTTGGTTCTGCTTGTGATGCTGTTGATGATGAACCTGTTGGTTCTGCTTGTGATACTGTTGTTGATGAACCTGTTGGTTCTGCAGTTGATGCTGTTGTTTGTGTTGCAGTCAATTCTGATGTTAAAGATAGAGCTGCAGCCGTTGACAACACTGCTAGGGCGAGCACTGCCGTAGCTGTTGATGATGAACCTGTTGGTTCTGCTTGTGATGCTGTTGATGATGAACCTGTTGGTTCTGCTTGTGATGCTGTTGATGATGAACCTGTTGGTTCTGCTTATGATGCTGTTGTTGATGAACCTGTTGGTTCTGCAGTTGATGCTGTTGTTTGTGTTGGAATCAATTCTGATGTTAAAGATACTGCCGCAGCCATTGATAACATTGCTACAGCGGGTGTTGCTGTAGCCGTTCACAATGATGATGCTGAATTTGGTTGTGTTGCAGCCGTTTCTGATAATGAGGTTGGTGCTGTTGTGAATCAAGAATCGACCTGGCTGCAGTTAAATTAAGTTTAAAGGCTTTAGCCAGCTACACGTGAAACTTTATTATGATTCAAATATTATGTTTTAGTAAATTTTATGTGCTTATATTTATGCATTTAACAATGATCTATTAAACCAAATAATTTTTCTTTAAAGCCAAAGTACCCAAAGATTCTTTAACCGTAGAAAAAAAAGATTTTTATAAAGCAAATAATATTGTGTGGATATAAAAACTGGAATTTTGTATTAATTGATTTTGTAATTTCAGGACTTTGAAATAGTTTGTGTCAATAAATCTATACTCAAACCTGCTGTTGAACTTGATGGTTCCTGGTGTTGGGGGTTTTGCCTTGTAAGACTAAGATCTCTAGAACTTCCCGCAAATTCGGAAGTCACACTTAACCAAAGTGTTATGGTTAAGACAATTTTAAGTTTTCGTGATTTTGAAGGTTGTGTGATTTTAAAAGTTTTTGATTTCCCTATTTTATCAAGTTTAATGTTTATTGTAAAGACACTGCTTTATAGTAAATTTTTTTCCCAAAATCCATTCATAATTTTTGAGCTTCGCTACTTAGATCTTACTTGAGATCTTAAAGATAAATAAAAAAAACTTACTGCTTTGTATAATAGGATACTATAATTTGTAAAATTTTGCTCATGGGTCTAAAGGGATAAAACAATGTCCGATAAATTAAAATACATCCCCAATAATGATGCACAAAATTACCCCTTCACTAAATTAAAACTATTGGTTGAAACGTTTGAATACTCAACAAGATTCGACAAATCAAAATTTAATAAAGTCCCAAAGGTTGTTAAGCCAACGAATAAGAAAACGTTATTATAAGACTTTGGGGATTAGTATAATAGACAGCCCAATGTCCCCTCCCTCCCTGAATTTTGCTACTGCAAGAGAATATTTTCTGTTTAGATGCTTGCGAGCTATGTGATAAACTCCATTCAGGAGAACTTCTACAACAAAAGGTAAAATATTTCATTATTATAGACAGCTTTCCGCGGAAAGTAAATAAAAAATTATAAGATTATAACCGGTTTTGTTAGTCCCGAGGGGCTCTAGACACGGGGTTACAAGACTGATATTAAAGTTATGATCGTTATCTTAATATTCCTGGAAAATTATCTGTAATACGATGTTATACATGATTTTAGTGTGGCTGGGAACTGGTTCTAATCCAGCGGATATCAATCAGTTTCGAAGCCATCCTGAAAAAATTGTTTTTATGTTTTCCCTTTCTATATAACTTACACACCTAGATGCAGAGGCGAATTATACTATCCACACCTTTCCGCAAGAATCCGCAAAGTGAGGCGATAAAATTAAGGCCTATATTTCATGTTTTCATTTACAGTTAAATCCTTCTTTCCCCTTCTTCAGAGATATTTAGTTTTTTTAAAAAAATTAAAATCCTTATCATGAAAATCACTAAGACGACTTTCAATTTTTAGGATTAATATATTGCCTATCAAAGATATATTTTATTGAAATACGATTATTGACAATTAATTAGATTATCTTTCAAAATGAAAAAAATTCTAAACTTATTTTTTATATCCCTGAAAATTTTACCTTTGTAAATTTCAAATAAATAATTGTCTGCTAATATGTTCATAACATTCACATAAACAACTCCCAGTGGTAAAAAAAAATAATATTAATTTGTTGTAATTTATAATAGATTTTTAATGTAATAGCGTTCGTATTTGATTTTATAAGATATAATCATTTATAAAAAAAGTGTTATTAGGCAATTAGCATTGGAGTTTTTTTTTATTACAGTCATAGCAGTGCCGCATTATTGCGGTAACCAAGACGAAATTTAAATTATCTCCCGCAAACATGTATTCAATTTGCAAATGAAAAAATTGGGCCCAGATGCAGTAGTCAGAAAGGATAGTTTGAATTATCTAGGTTAAATGTTAAAATTTTTATAAATGGGGGGGGGGGGAGTTCTAACACTTTTACATAAACAGTGATTATAGGCTTTGTCTTTGGAGTGAGAGGATAAATTATTTCACAAAAAAAAGTTTCCTTTTGGGATGAAGTTTTCCTATTCAAAAAAATTAGGATTTGCCTCCAGGTCCAGGTACTGCAGGCCTCCAGGTGGATTCTGGACAGGTAAAAAAAGTTCAAGTCAGAACAAAACTTATTTAACAAAAGTTGCTACTTTATGGGCAGTATGAACTTATTTGAAGAAAATTTTGAAATCATGCTCCAGGTTCAGGAACTGCAGGCCTCTAGGTGGATCCTGGACAGGTAAAAACTGAAAATTTTTACTTTTGAAGTCAGAATAAAACTTATTTAACAAAAGTTGCTACTTTATGGGCAGTATGAACTAATTTGAAGAAAGTTTTTAAATCAGGCTCCATGTACAGGTACTGCAAGCCTCCAGGTGGACCCTGCACAGTTAAAAACTGAAAATTTTCACTATTTAAGCTAGAAAAAAACTTTTTTAACAAAAGTTGTTACTTTATGGATGGTATGAACTAACTTGAAGAAAATCTTGAAATCAGGCTCCATGTTCAGTTACTGCAGGCCTCCAGGTGGATCCTGGACAGATAAAAACTGAAAATTTTTACTATTTAAGTTAGAACAAACCTTATTTTAAAACCTGCTACTTTTTACCTAGTTTACCTAATAAGCTTAAGATTTCAGTAACCACTGAACCGATCAGATTCTTCTCTTCAGGGTATATACCTGTATAGGTCCTGTGGTGGTTTTAGGTTATTTTCGTTGGGCGTGGGACACCCCCAACCCCCCCAAAAATAAAAAAAATTCCCCCTCATTTTTTTTTGAAGATGTAGAGCCAGTGCCTCAATTTTTTTTTGATGATGCAAATGATGAAGATGAAGATCCATCCCATGTACTACATTTTTTTAAATTACTTCTTGGGGCAAAGCCCCTAGAGGCTAGGGGCAAAGCCGCCAGTAAATTTAATAGTAGAAATTTTAGGTTTTAACTGTCCAGGATCCACATGGAGGCCTGGGGTAATTTCAAAATTTTCTTAAAATTTGTTCATACCATACATAAAGTAGCAACTTTTGTTAAATAAGTTTTGTTCTGACTTCAAAAGTAAAAATTTTCCGTTTTTACCTGTCCAGGATCCACCTGGAGCCCTGCAGTACCTGAAACTGGTTAAAATTTTTTTTTTCAAATCAGTTCATACTATCCATAAAGTAAGTTTTTTTCTAACTAGAATTTTTTTACCTGTCTAAAATCCACCTGGAGGCTAGCAGTATCTAAACCTGGAGGCCAAATAAATTATTTTTTTAAAATAGGAAAACTACATCCCAAAAGGATTTTTTTTGTGAAATAATCTCTCCTCTCACTCTAAAGCCAAACCTTATAATCACTGTTTACGCAAAAGTGTCAGAACTTCCCCCCACCCCCCCCCCCCCCCCTCTTAACACTAATTGAAAGGCCATAATTTATTGAATTAAAATGTGATTATCTTCTTCTATAATACAAAGTATTAAATAAAGTAGTAAGCGTTTTTTGTTTGTCCCGAAGGATCTTGCGAACCGCTGAACCGATATTGTTCTCCTTTACAGTGAAGCTTCTTATAGGTTCTGGGAAGGTTTTAAACTATTTTTGGAGAGGGTGTCTTCACCCCACTCCCCCCCAAAAATATTTTTTTATTCTTTTGAAACTCAAATTTAATATGGGATGAGGTCGACTTTTCCCCCTCCTAAATTAAGTGCTCCTAGAGGCTTCTAGGGGCGTAGCCGCTAGTATTATTTAAAGTAGTAAGCTTTTTTTGTGTGTAGCAAAGGATCTTGCTAATCGCTGACCCGATATGGTTCTTCTTTACATTGAAGCTTCCTATAGGTCCTGAGGTGGTTTTAGGCTATTCTATTTTATAGATAAAGTGTGGGTATGGTGTAAGGCTATTTTCTGCCCTTATTTATCCTTTAGAATAGAGCTTCTAGATGCTAGGGGCGCAGCCGCTTGTATATATCAAAGAGCGAAGCTTTTTTATCATTATTAAAAGCGAGTTTTTCTATAATTAGGGTTGGTCAGTCTGTTCGTCCGGAACGGATAGCTCATTTCGTTAATTATGGCATGTTATAGTTGTCCTATCAATTTGAAACTTCATATGTTGATTCCTTTCATAGTAAGGTACAGTTTAGAAAGCGTAGCAACACTATATTCAATACCAGAATGTCTGTATGTCCATTTTAAACATGTCGTTTTTTTACTTTTTCAACAACAAATTTGTATGTGATGTTATTATCCGATTGATCTGATTTTTGGAATACTGATTCCTAGGACAACAAAGTACAATTCCATAAGTGAAGCATCTCTATAATCACCTCCTAAAAATGTATGTATGTCCTTAATTATTATCCTGTATTTCAGCAGTTTTTAACAAATTTACTTACAATTTTTTCGTCTTTTATATATTGATTAATGAGTTCTGACAATCTCCTGGTGTTAAACTTCGTTTTTCAACTGTTTCAGAGCTTCGCTTTTATGGATGTTGTCATTCTTGTTTTTTAATGTCTATTTTTGGGGCGTCCAAATAATTACTGTTTGGAGGGACATATTATAACTTTAGAATTAAGCTGGATATCTAAAAATGTTTCTTAACAGCCATTCTCCTTATTAAAATCTTTATTTTGCACACCTGCGGAATTTGAGGCTTGTGTGCGGCTGTCGATCCCTTGAAATTACTATTCTTAGCCCAACATAAGAAAACTGTATATTCTTTGATAACAGCTGATTTAGTAAACAAAACTTCCTTTTAATGAAAAATTATCTATTTTTGCAAAAATCGTTTTAAAATTTTTTTTTAAAAGTTAGACAGCTTAAAAAATAAAAATAAATTATTTTTATTTTACACCTTTTTTTATTTTGCTGCCTTAATAAGGAAATATTTAATATATTTGAATCGGCTTAATGCAATTTTTTTTCTTTTTTTTTTATGATTATTCAATACGTATGAAAAAGTAACATTTAAAAATCTCGCCACAAGAAGATTTAACAAACAAAATATTGATTTTGAGTACAATTTGATTTTTAAGTTTTAGAAAAACTATAGAAATATTCATAGTTAAGTGTATGTTTACATTTTGAAAAAATTATTTTGCCCTGTTCTATTTAATTAGAACTTTTCAAAAAAACTTCATTTAATAAAAGATTAATATTTTTTAATGTTTTTTAAAACATATTACTTTAGATTGGTTAAAAGTTAATTTTTCTATGTGATTTAGGGGTTGCAATTTTTTTGCAAATTACGTTTTTTGGCTTTTCATTCAAATAAGTTGCACAATTCTGGTTTTTACTGTATAAATTTATTAAATGACTTCAGAAAAACATATTATAATCCTTACATTTACTTTTTTTTCTAACAATCTATTTTTTAGGAGACTTTTTATATCGCTGACAAAAATGGCATTATTCTGCAAAAAAATATTTTTTTTGCAAATTTAAAGATATGAAAGTATTTGATAAATGTTTAACTTTAATTTTTGTTTTAGCAAAATAGATTATTATTTCTTATAAGATGAAAATAAGGTATCGCAAATATTTGTTGCAATTTTAATGCGATTTTATTGCAAATAGGAAGACATAGGATTTTAGTTTTAACAGATTATGATTCTGGACCCAAAATTACATAGGACTGAAGTTTTCGTTTGTTGATTGCTGAAAGTTAAAGTTTCTTGCTCTAGAATCGCTATGTGTACATACAAAGGACAATGCAGTTTGAAAATATGGTTTTCAGACTACATACTTTTCAATTTGTGAATTAAATTGATTGTTTGCAGGTTTATGGTGATATGAGACATTGGTTCAGTCATATATCTGGATGTTTCAAACGAAAAGGGTAAGATTATTTATATTAAAAGTTTATTTTTATCCTTGAGATTTTTTCATCGTTCACCAGCAAAATAGCCAAAAACTCAGAGAGAAGGGGAACAATGAGCTGTTTATTTAGTCTCCAAAGTTTTATAATAACATTTCCTTTTTCGTTGGCATAACAACTTTGAGGACTTTATGTAGGGTAGTTTGATTGATTGATTCAAACGTTTTAACCACTACTTTCAATCTACAGACTGGGTAATTTTGTGTATTATCATTGTGGATGTTCATCAACTTATCGGAAATTGTCATATGCCTATAGATCACTTCTTAAAACCGCATGGAATATTTACTGAAAAGCATAGTCAAATAGGTTTAGCAATTCGCGAGATCTTTAACTATATTTGAATTGAAAGTTGTACGGGATTCCCAGGGAGGAAGAGATCCTTGATTGCACTGGTACCCAAAGATTTATAAACACGATTTTTATTTGTTGTGTCATCTTTGAGTACTTTAATTAAATCTCAATTGTTAAATATAAATCTTTAGTGAACAAACTTTTCTACCGATAATTTTGATCAGAATAAATAATTTTGCACAAATCGCAACTGGGGGTGTATCCAATTGTATCGTCCATGATCTTATTCCTATAATTCCCTGCTTTTGTCAGATAGGTGTGGATCTTAAGGTGGTGAAAAAACGGAAGGCAATACTTACCAATTTAGATTTTTTGCGGGTCTTGACGCCCCAACCTGCAATACCATGACTATGCTCGTTCTTTCACTCAAAATGTCTATCGAGCACTGAAACATCCCAACCTGTTTAAAACAAGTTAATGGTTAGGGTGGGGCGGTTCTGTGCTCGACAAGTCGCTTTGAGGGAAATTACCTTCCATTCTAATTGTAAAATGATACATGACACTTTCCGTATTTTCAGAAAAAGCTGGAACTGGTTATGGACTAGAGCTGGTGCAAGAACGTCTGCACACCCCCACTCCATCAGACAACTATTCAAAAATCCTCCTGTTTTATAGGAAACAAATAAAGAAAAGAAATAAAACGAAGTAGCGGTTTTTTTCTCGAATTTTCACACTAGCTTTTCTCCTATCTATAGCCCCTGCGGGAGACTCTAAACTTGCGGGGCCAATTTCCTATCAATTCAATCGTTTACATTTAAATAACCTAACCTAATAAACTTATCAAATGCTACCGTGAAAATACGACGGACCCCGCTACTTCGTTTTCTATCCATGATCCAAAACATCAATAAAAGCTAAGCTTAACAAGCAAGATGTTTAGAAAAAAATACCAATAAAATAATGTAAATATCTTTTTCAAATTACTTTAAATACAAAATACGTGCTTAATATGCATCTACTTACATTGCTTTGTATGACCTAATTATAGACTTGAGTTACAATGCTTCCTAAACTATCTATGAAAAAAAAACAAAAATCTTCAGTATAAAATCTTTTATTTTATATAAACAGATTATTAACTAATTTTAAATCTTCTTATAAAAATTAGTAAAACTATACATATTTAAATATAATTGAATTTATGAAAAAAGAAAAATTTGATAAAAGCTCTTTTTAACAGTTAAAATTTAGAAACATTTTTTTGATAATAATGAAAAAAATTTGTTAAACTTTAAAGCAGATTTTTAGTAAAGTTATTTAAAACATAACATTAAAGTTATAAAGAATAAAGACTGTTAAAAATAATTATAATTATAATATAATAATTAGTGTAAATAAACTGTTAAAATTAAAATAATTAATTGATAATACCATTAATAATAATTTACAATGCAGCACCGGTTGTAATATTTCTGACAGACATATTCATAACAATTTAATAACTAAGATGGAAGTAATTACATCAATTCAGGGAGGGAGGGGAAATTAGAGGCTTAAACTGGTACCCAAAGTTTTATAACAACCTTATCTTATTCGTTTGCACAAAAACTTTGTGTACTTTTATTGAATTTTGATAAATTGGTTCCAAATTACCAGTGCACTGCAGTGTCTAAAGTTTTTAACCTTAAATTTAAATGTACAGAGGTTTTACAATATACATCTTTGAAACAAAAAACAAGAAACCAATTGTTTTTACCAACCAATCCAGATTAACTAAAGTCCCCAAAACTTCAAAGCTAAGAAATTATTATCAACTTTGGGTTCCAACATAATCTCCAGTATAATATCCTCTACCTTTCTCACATAAACACAATAACATTACTATATTTTATTTCTATCCAAGTTAAATATATATAATTTATATTTATAAAATTGCTAATATTGGCCTTTTTTACATAAGATTGCATTATTTATTTTTATTTCTTGAGATTGTCTTCAAGTTTAATAGTTATTTACCGCATCGTATTGTACACAGCTTTCCGCAGATATAAAAATATACAATTATAAGGTTAAAATCAGTTTCTTTATTCCCAAGATGCCGAAAGCACGGTTTTAATATTATGATTTTACATTTTTATATTCGTAGAAAACTGGTTATAATACAGTACGATACATGATTTCTCGGTATGGCATAAAACTGGTTATAATCTAGCAGTTCCAAAGTCATGCTGGAAAAATTTTTCTTGGTAATTATAGAAAAGCTTTGTACAAAATGAGCTTGAAAAAAGTTGTCTTTTTATTTATAAATTTATAAAATTAAGAATTCTTAATAGTTTATGAAATATGTTATTTGTCTTTTCATAAAATCTAAATGATTTGAATTTTAGAACATTTTTGTCTATTTATCTTAGAAGATAAAAGTGTAAAAACAAAATATTTTGAGCGTTCCATTACAATTTTACAAATGTTATAAACAAAAAAAGTTGAATTATAAGATTATAAAAGTTGAAAATGGTTAAATTGAAAGCTTTGTTTGAAAGCAAGAAGGAATCTAGAATCACTTTTTCACAACAACAAAAAAATGTTCTTAACTTACACTTATGTAGTTTTTCTACAAAGCTCGTTTTGCCATGTTAAATACAATAATACATCTCATATATTGTATGAGAAATAAATGGATAAAACCACGGCTTTGAATTGAATTTAATAGTTTTTGTTAAACCATATCAGCATGGCGGTTATTCATCTGTCCGCCATTTTGACTAATTGCCATCAGCTTGTTGACAAAGTTGACAATGGCGCGCGCCGGCTGGTCCGCGTCCAGCTCAGCAAACACGTGACACTGATTTCCCGCCACACTGGAACTGGTTTTACGCGCCACAAAACCGAAAATCCGCAGGGAGCGTTCAGCTGATTGGTCTAAATATTTTATATGAAGTTTTTATATGCGTTACTTATTCTTTTATATAAAGTAGGTTTTATATCTGTAGTTTAAGATTTCAAGTTCTTCATTTTAAGGAACCTTAACATTGCTCCAGGGTTGGTTTTAGGCTATTATATTTTTAGATTAAAGTCTTTGAATAGTTTCTTCAGGCTATTTTCTGCCCTTACCTACCGTTTCGAATACAGAGCCTCATATATGCTAGGGGCGCAGCAACTAGTACTGAAAAAATACAAATAAGATAAATACATTCAAAATTAAACCTAACTTTTACTTTCGAAATTAAAAACTTCATGATATATTCCTGTAGATTTATCAGCTGATTTAAGATTCCATCTCCTGTCCTCTGGATCTACCCCACAGTGGGAAATAGTTGTGACTGGATAGTGCTTGCGGAAGAACAGACGGCGGCTCTGGTCGGTCAGTGTAATTCCTTGACCTAAACAAAGCATTTGATACAATCTAGAACAAATTTCTAATATAAACAGGTGATCAATATGTTTTTGACATAAACAAGGCTTTTGATACAAACATGTTATTCCATGACTTTAACAAGGCATTTGATAATATACAATAATAATCTTTTTAGACAACTCATTTGATAAAATGTTAAAACAATGCATTTGATAGATTTTTAGAGTATTTCCTTAATTTTGAGTCATTATTTGAAAGTAAACTAATGCAAAATTATGAATAATAAGCTCAAAAGGTAGTCTAACATAACAAAACTATAGTATACCTTTTCAAATTGTAATATAAGCTGATAAGTGAAATATAGATACTCAATTAAATAAGTAAAAAAGAACAAATCAACAATCCCCTATTCACTTTAAAAATACCTGAAACTTTGAAGTGAATAGTAGTTGGGACGGGAACAGGTCTGGTCAAAATTAGCTGCGAAACTGTTTTTCTCATTGCCTGAAATCATAATGAAATGATGTTACTTTAAATTCATATGGTGTCTTTTTTTGCCAAAGTTACATTTTTTGTTAAATCTAGCTTTCAAAATAACAGAAGAAGAAAAAGATTTAGAGTCCCTGGATGTCTAGATACCTAGCTATCTAAACACACACTCTATACCCACAGAGATATGTTCTTTCTTCCACCATGTAACTTGTAGGGGTCTCAAAAACCATGTGACGTCATAAAATGAGGGATTATCCATCTCTTTTTTAGGGTTTCCAACTTCTCTTCTCCTCTACCTAATTTCTATGACGTCACAAGCTTGATTTTTCAGTCACTTTGTCCTCCTACTTGTAACTTGTTCAAAATATTTTTTTATGCAAACTTATTTTATCCTTTTCCTATTTAAGGATATTTTCTTTCTCATAAAATAAATAATCCTTGTTTCACACCAATAATGATTTAGATACAGTACCTGTGGACCAGTTAACAGATCAGTATCTTGAGTGAATAGATAGTAGACATTGCATGCAGCTCCATACTGCAGCAACTGGGTCATCTCTGGGCTTCCTGTCTCACCTTTACCACCTGCAAACAAAGCAAAAAAATAAGTTGTACCTATTTGTTTTTACAAGAATGCTTTGGGTTGTTCATTCTCATGTTTAATTTTTTCAAATGGAGAAAGTATCTGCATAAAAAGAGACCCCCTCCCCCCCAAAAAGTTTGTTTTATGTTAAAGGTAATAATAATAGCTATATGGTCTAACAGGAATTGTTTATCATCCAGATATTAAGCTTGTGATTTGGATGTAAATTTAACAAAGTTAATTTGCAAAGCAAATAATATTAACAATTCAAAGTAAGGGAAATGTCTTGGTATATTAGTAAGTATAATATATACCACCATTATCTTGACATGAATAGGTCAAATGGTGTGAATGTATGCTGGTATATAAGACTTGATATTAGGAATAGTATGTATGTGTAAGGGAAATGTGGTATATTGATAAGTTTGTAAATAAAAGTATACCTCCTATATCTTGACTAGGTATAACTAGTTTACATGGTAGAGCTAGTGGTGTTACTGTATGTTGGTATATGAGAGCTGATAGGCTGGCAAATACTGGTTCATTACTGTAGCCCTGTAAAATAAGTAAAGTTATATATTACTGTTTCTCGTTTAAGTGATGTTTATTTGGATAGTCGCGATTTTAAATCTATTATCATTTCTTAGCTTAGCTTTCCTCTCTCAAAATATCCACGTTTATTCTATATCCATTTCAAGGAATGTAAGTGTTCAAAAAAGTACTTCTCAAAGGAGGGTAGAAAATTGGCGTTGACAACTTAAATGTTATCGATCTAGTTCGCGAAGTAATATATATATTTTTTTTAAATATGAATAACCTTGTTTTTTTTAATAAAATCTATTAATCGCATCGTAATATAGACAGCTTTTCGCGAATATTATAATAAAAAATTGTAAGATTAAAACCAGTTGTAAGCCCCGAAGGCCTGGGCTAACAAAATTGCTTTTAATTTTATTATTTCTATTCTAATAATTGGTGGAAAAGTGTCTGACATAAATTATATTTCAGCATTGCTCAGAACCGGTTCTAATCCAGCGGATATTAATCGATTTCGAAGCCATACTAGAAACATATTTAAAACATTATTTACATTTTCTAAAAACAAAATGATCTAAAGTCATACCTTTAATTTGACTCCCTTTGAAGTTGGTTCAATAAGAAAGTGTCTCACCAGCTCACTGCTTCCATCCTAGACAATATCAAGGATGATAACATCAATAAAAAAGAAGCTCAGCAAATCAGACAGTGCTCAACATATAGTGCATCCGCTCGTCGTCCGGTAGGTTATAGGAGACGTTTATAATAGTTCCTATTGCTGAAATGTCAGATGTGCGATATTAATACTTAGACTAGGTAGAATGCCTTGGCCCAAAACAGGCGCAACTCATTACCATGCACAGTTAGAATTTCCAGGCAAAGAGTTAATTGTCTGATGGATATTTTCAACCTAATATCCCGGAACTAGGTTGAACTAGGTATCAACAAATCAGAAAACTATCAAAAGAAAAGTGCCTTTAGCGATCTCGAACTGCTTTTCGATGTGGCAGTGAAGCTTTATTTGTGTCCTGGGGAGGTTTTTTTAAAACAATTTTGGGGGATGGTATCTAAAATGTGAAGTGTACCCTAGTTAAAAATTACCTTATCACCCTTGTTGGGTGGAGGGGTGGCCACTTTGAGAGCTAGACCAAAAGCTCCTGGGAAACTGTTGGAATCACGCACGATGAAGGTTCCTAAAATAAAATCATATATTTCATTTGTTTACTTTCATTCAAAATTTTTTCTTATCAGTTTTAAATTTTCGGATGAAGTAAAGTAGTGAATTCAGAATATACTTTAGTGAAGAATCTCGCAAACTGCTAAACCAATATGTAATATTTTACATTCATAGCTTTTTATAGGTCCAGGGAAGGTTAAAACTATGGGGGAGAAATTGCTCATAGAAAATAACCCTTTAAAAAAAACTCACAAATGGAGGGTCGACCGCCCCCCCCCCCTCCTTCCTCCTTCCAAAGTCTACTGGACAAATTGAGTTCTTAATTTTATGGAAGCTTTACATAGGGCCGGATTGTTTTGAGCTGATATAATTTGTTTGATGTTTTCAGTCCATTATTTTGCTTTTCTTGCCCTTTTTATGCAGAGCTTCTACATGCTAGGGGCGCAGCCGCTAGTAACAGACATAGAAATTTATATTAACCTGGAGGCTGTGTGTTGAGAATACTAATAGCCTCGTCTCGAGATATATCCTTCTTATACCAGAACTTATGATTGTCTCGTACTAACTTCACCTAGATAGATAGATAGATAGATAGAAAGATAGAAAGGCATGCAGACATACTGTTAGATATCTACCTAATTATTTCTGACATCAGTTTGAGACAATTTCTATTCTTGAAAAAACATGGATATAAAGTGGTGGTTTTAGGCTATTTTCTTGGGGGGTTGGACACCCCCCCAAAAATACCACCCCCCTTTTTGTAAATTAGTGGTTAAGTGGGGGCTTCTCATCAGGTACTTAATTTTAATTTTTTTTCTTCAATTATTTAAAATTTGTGAAGGCATCTCCAGAGGTAATCATTTTTTTTTCTTTAATTACCTATTGGGTCAAAGCCCCTAGAGTCTAGGGGCAAAGCCGCTAGTATAGATAAATAGGAAGACAGCCAGATAGACAGACAGAAAGACAGACAGATAGACAGACAGAAAGACAGACAGATAGACATACAATTAGTCAGACAGATAAACAGACAGACAGATAGAAAGACTGACGGTCAGACATACAGATAGAAAGACAGACGAACAGACAGACAGATATCTACCTGATTATGAGGGACATCTGTAGGTTCAGATGAAACACTTCCCCTTCTGGAGGAGAAATAATTATCCCCCTGATACATGGAACCTTAACATAAAAATATTATGTTAGTAGCACGGCAAAAACAAACTTAAATCTTTATGCAGGGAGGGAGGGGACAATGGACGCTAGTTTGATAAGTACATTCATATTTATTTGGGTACTTTTATTGAATTTGATTAGTGGGGGTTCCAAACTAGAAGTTTATTATTAACCAATAACTTTATACAATAAAAGGTATTTTAATCATTTTCATTGGGATGTACATAAATTTAATCTATAATACAAAGTAGCTTGATGTCTGTCCGTCTGTCCGTCTGACCGTCTGTCCGTCTGTCTGTCCGTCTGTCTGTCTGTCCCTTAAGATCTCGGTAACCACTGAACCGATCGGATTCTACTCTTCAGGGAATATACCTACTGGTCCTGTGGTGGTTTTAGGCTATTTTCTTGGGGGGTGGGACACCCCCAACCCCCCCAAAAATAAAAAAAATTCCAACCCCCAAAATTTTTTTTTTACATTTTTTGTAAAATCTCAGTAACTGCTGATCAAATTGGGCTCTAACCTTCTGGGAATATACCTACTGGTCCTCTGGTGGTTTTAAGCTATTTTCTTGGGGGGTGGGACACCCCAACCCCCCCAAAAATAAAAAAATTCCCACTTCCAAATTTTTTTTTTTTAAATTTTTTTTAAACAAAAACCAGTAATTGGGGTGGGGGAACCCCACTGCAACATGGGGCGAAGCCCCCATGAATCCCTCCCCCAGAAAAAAAAATCAAAATATTTTTTTTTAATTTTAATTTTTGTGTATGCGAACAACCTAGGTCTAATTTTTACGAATTGAAATTTTTGTGTATACGGCAAACAACCTGGGTTTAATTTGTACAAATTAAAATTTTTGTGCTTAAAGCGCACAACCTGGGTTTAATTTTACCACAGAGTAATTAAACAAAGAATAATTTTTTGAATATTTCTATTAAGGAGGGTTGACTTCCCAAAACTATATAGGGCGAAGCCCCTAGAGGCTAGGGGCGAAGCCGCTAGTTTCCATTATAGTATTACTTTAGATCTTTGTGCCTATTAAATGATAATCAGATGCCCTAATATTATATTATCTTAGTATGAAAAAGATATAAAGATTGCTATCTTTAAGAATGTACTTAAAAATCAATGACAAGATTATTACATACAAAGAGCGATTCTATCGTATAGTAGCTTGTTTAAAGTGCCCTACTAAAATGGGGATAGATGTCAGTCACTGCTTTTGCCCTACCTATTCTATTGACGTCAGGAAATAACCTATACCCCATCTCTTTTCTAGGGGGTTTCTTTCTCCCTTTCCTTTCTCTTTCCCTCTGCTATGAATATAATAGGTAGGCCAAAAGCTGTGGCATCTATCCCCATTTTCCTAGGGTAGTAAACATATTATCATATGCCATAACGTTTACCTGCTGGTGAGCCAGATCTGCCGGTCAAATCAAACCTGCTGTTAACACGAGAACCAAATAATCCTAAATAATAAATATAGAAATTATAGATACTTGTTCATAAAGTAATTCATTGAGCAGATGTTTAGAAGTCATTAATAAAGAAAAAGAGGCAGAAAATGTGATTATCAAACATTAGAAAATCACGAAACTTAAATCTTTATGTTTTTTGCGACTGTCAAAGACACAGTGAATTATAGAATAGCTTCGATCGATACTAAAAATACCCATAAAGTTATTTCTATCTTGGTGAAATAATATTTTTAAATAGAAAAAAAGCTACCTGGACTTTTTGGTGGCAGTGTGTTTGTGGACTGATTAAAAAGTGGTGTTCCTGTTACTGGGAATCCAGGCGTTTCTGGTCTAAAATTTAAATATTTTTTTTTTAATTTTATTGCCAGTCAAGTCATTATAATAAATCTATAGGATAGATGTATAACCACACAACTACCTGGATTCCTTCTGTTGGGGACCTTTTTTGTCTATTTTGTAGCGACTTGGCGAAGTTAATATTCCCGACGCTATAGGCTAATTCAAAGACCTTATTGAAAGTCGGCACAGGGTCCTTGGGAAGGGGACATACAGTTATTTAACCCATTCTACCTTTATTGTTTTACTCAATAGTCAAAAAGTATTCTTCTATCAATTCATATTATTCTCTTGTACGAGACAAAAATGTTTTGACTAAATTATAATTATTTTTGATTAATAGAACAGTTGAAATAAAAATATTAAGAGGCCTTCTGTTTTATTTACAGGGGCTGTAATTTAGCAATTGTATTTAACTCATAATTATAACAAGCTCAATTTTTGTCAGGGCCAACCCGGGGAAAAACTTGATTTGGGTTGAATCCAAATGGATGTGGGTATGAAAGGTAGAACTAGTGCAAATGGATGGGAAGAAGGTTTGCAATTGGCATGATCTTTGTTTAGTTGAAAAACAATACCTGCTTCCATTGATAGACATAGACGAAGAAAATCCATTCCTAAACAGTAAAAAATATTAGTGAAAAAGTATTTCCATATTCTAGTCATTTGCGAGATCTTAATATTTCGGTACTTTACTTTAAACAAAATGAATAAAATAATAATTTATAAAGATAAATTGTTATTAATCCCGAATGATGAAAACAAAAATACCCCTTCTATATTTTCAATTATTGGTTAAAAAATTATTTTTAAATCCAACTAATACAGTTAGGGAGTTGAATCCATTTTTATAGAAGCAGAAACATAATCTATGATTATGGTTTGGACCCTCTAAAACTATAATCTACCCTTCCACTTTCCCCTCTCTTGGTGAAGATATCTTCAACGCCGATACGATTTTTGAAATGTAAGATTCCACTTTTGCCTCTCTTGGTGAAGATATCTTCAACGCCGATACGATTTTTGAAATGTAAGATGCCACTTTCAATAGAGGCGAAACTGGAATCATGGTTTACATTTTTAATATCTATGTTTCTGTAATCTTCCATTACTTTTTTAACATCGACATAATAGAAATGTACCATACTAGTTTAAAATTATGTCAAATGTGAAAAAAAGCATAGATTTTATATATAATTTAAACATTGTTGTATATTCTTAATTAATTAAACAAAACATACAAAGAGCCTTTTATAAAAGATGTTTTGTTTATTTAAAAAAATACTTTTAAAAGTGTATCAAATGAGTAATCAAAATTATTTTAAGAAAGTCGTTTATTAATTAATTCAATTGTATATATTTGTAATTTTTTTGTTCAATTTATTTCATCGTAATATTTCCCTAGTAATCTCTCACCGTGTAAGTTAGCACTAAAAGGTAAAGATAAAGTTTAACTTTGGCCTATGTTATATGTTATAACACATACTTAAGACTTAAAACTTAATGTAATGAAAAGCTTTCACTTAAAGGGAGTGTGAACGTAAAAATTTCTCATCTGATTATAAAAACGTAACATTTTCTAAGCACATTTCACTACATTGATCAACCAAAAACGTCCTATTAACAAAAATATTTAGAAATAATGCATTGATTTTATGGTATTTTTGGAGGGAAAAAGGAAAAAACAAGGAAAATCTGAACATTTTTGTTTCTTAAAATGTTTGTAGGGGTGTTTAACTTGTCATATAACAATTGAAACAATTCAGTTACTGTTAAGGAATTTATTTTGTAATATAAAATTGCCAATTAGTTTTTTTATAACGTAGTAATTAGGTAATAAAGATCTATCTTAACCCATTAGTGCCGAGCGCCACTTTTATGGGCCGATCAAGCTGAAAATCTCAGGGAAGCTTTATAATGGTCAAAACAGAATTCCAATTATTTTGTTTTGCTCTAGTGGCATGCACAGGAAAGTTGCAAAAAAAAACGATTCGGCATGGCCATAAATGCCCAACGGGCATTGAGACCCGTTTTGGGCGGTTTCTGCTGGCATTAAAACCCGTTTTTTTCTAAATACCCTGTTATTTTGACAAAAAAATGAAAAATGTAATTTTTGAATGCCCAAAGTGAGATGAACACTTTTTAGAACTTTGATACCATCCGTAATTGAAAACTACATAACCTCATGTAATCTATAGAGCTACAAGTAATATACGAAGCGACTTATATCACATTTCGTGTTTTGGCTATAGGTACCACCCTTTTTGGTTAAAAAAGCCCGTTTGTCGAAGTTTTAAAACACACACACTACAAAAAAAGAACATATAAAAATTGGGTGATAAATATCAGAAAAAGAGCATAAAAATATTGGAGGACACATATAGAGATTACTAGGGTATACTTATTAGGGTGGCTCAAGAATAATAAAATCATAAACAAATATTTAATGGTTGAAAAGTTAAAACCGGGTAATAAAACCAAAACCGAGCCGGGTTTTAAAACTGCCGGGTATTTATGACCATGCCGAACCGGGTCATAATAGGGCGTAAAAAAACGATAAAAAATTCATATAAAAAATAGTAATTTGAATTAAACGATTTCACAAATAGATGTACTTGTTAATAAACTTTAGATTTCACAAAAAAATCAGCAACTTTACTATACAAACAAAAAAGTTAGAAAGGGTATTTTGAATTCACCAAAATGTTCGTGGTTTTCAAATTTTGTTGAGCTATACCAGCAAACGGAAGTAAGCAAAACTGCCTGCTCCATGGGGAAATGAAAACCAGGGTAGTAGAGGGGGGATTCATACTGAGAATGATGCAATTTGAAGACTGGAAACCGGTTATTTTTGTGATTTTCTGGAACCGGGTGGAACCGGGTTTTAATACCCGGTTTGTCACTAATGGGTTTAATTTGTATTATTGACAAAAAATACCTCAAAGTCTACAAAGGGTTGAATCTCATAGGTTATTTAAAATAATGATATTCTTTTTTATTGTAATGGACAATAAATAACCCACTTTGAAGAATCAGTTTACACTTTTATCAGACTGTTTATAAAGAAATATTGCACCTTTATTATTTACAAATTTGTAATTAAAGGTGGGGGAGAGATGGGCTATCTAAAGTTACTTGGATACTAATAAAATAACCTGTTTCTAGCTTTGTATTGTATTTGGTTTGCAATAAAAAATATTACTTATTTTATCAATTTTTAAGTAACTATACATTGGTTTACAGCAAGGATATTGTTAAAAGCCAGCTCAACCGTTAGGAAAAATAGAGAACTATGTAAAAAAGTTTAGTTTTAGCTATAGGAGGAAAAAAGACAATCAACTGCACATTTATATAGTCCGGAAATTTTTTCCCCAAACTAGGCATAGTTAAAATTTTCGGAAAAAGCCGTTTTTTAAAGAACGAGAGACAGTTTTGCCCTATATTTGAGATTATATTAATGAGATGATGTTAAGGTTTGATAATCTGATGAGAAATTTTCTCGTTCACAGTCCCTTTAAGCAAAGCTAACAAATAAAATTATGAAACATATCAGGGATATAAAGAGATAAGACAATGGCCGATAAATTAATGCACATCCATAATGATGACGCTCTAAATAACCCCTTCTGTAGATAAAAATTAGTGGTTCCAACATTTATAAGCACAATTTAATCAACCAATCAAAATTCAGTAAAAATCCCCAAAGCCAATGAATAGAAATTGTTGTTGTAAAACTTTGTTTACTATTGTAATAAGCAGTCAGTTGTCTCCTCCCTCTCTGGATACGAATACTAACTAAAAAAGAATAAAAAGCGATGGTACTCTACAATTCACTTTTCTGCCTGTCCGTCATTCTGTCCATGATTTTTTATGATTTTCCAGTATGGCTACGAAACCAATTAATATCCGCTGGATCAGACCCGTCTAATCCATACTTGAAACCATGTATTGTATTGTATTATAGACATTTTTCTACAAATAGTAAAGTAAAAAGTTGTAATATGAACACCAGTTTTGTTAGACTGGGCCTTCGCCCCTTCAGAGCTAACAAAACTGGAAAAACAGATGCAATAAACAACTAATCTTGGCTGTTTAGTTTTGACAATGCCAGTTTTCATCAACCAATTAAGATTAAATAAAAGTAAACAAATTTATAAATCCAACAAATGTTTATAAAACTTTGGGTACTACTGAAATTTAAACCCTCCCTTATTATAGTCATTATTATTAAGACATAGTTATAGAAACCTGCAAACCATAAGAGTGATTTTTTTAGACATACATATAGACTTCTACCAACCCTTTTTGTAGAAAACGTCGCTTAGTTAGAAGCAATAACATTTTGTATGTATCTTATCAATTTATATTGTATATAAAAAGCTTCGTCAAATGTTTTAAATGGACATTCAGGACTTTCTGATATCGATTACAGGGTGCTACTGTCCTTCTCATTCTGTTTTCTCATGTTATTATAGACAGAATTTATTTAATTTTTCGTCCATTTTTCCCTCCCTATATACAACTTTTATTGTACCCAGGGAGGTAGGGAACATAGGACTGAAATTACCTTCCTAGCTGGTCCAAAACCTCTAGGTACTTTAATTCAAGTTTATCGCCACCAGGGATCTGATGGGTTTAAGACAATAGCCAATAAATGGATGTACATTCCCAAAAATACCTCTACTGTAATTTGCCATCAGTGGTTAAAACGTTTCGACACTATACTAAATTAACTAACCAATTAAAATTCAGTAAAAGTCCCCAAAGATGTTAAGCAAACATAAGTAAAAACATTATTGTAAAACTTTGGGAACTAGAATAGAGAGAGGTGGACAATGGACTGTTTATTACACTAGTCCCCAAAGTTTTACAATAACGTTTTCTTATTGGATGGCTTAACAACTTTGGGGACTTTTATTGGATTTTGAATGGTTAGGTTATTAAGTACTAGCAGCTTCGCCCCTAGCCTCTAGGAGCTTTGCCCCATGAGGTAATTTTTAAAAAAAATTTAAAAAATAAAAAATAAAAAAATAAAATTCTGGTGCTGCGCCCATAATTTATAAGCATCACCAGAATATTTTTTTTGGGGGGGGGAATTTTCATTTTTGGGGGGGTTGGGGTTTCCCACCCCTCAAGAAAATAGCTTAAAACCACAACAGGACCAATAGGTATATACCCTGAAGAGTAGAATCTGATCGGTTCAGTTGTTACTGAGATCTTAAGGGACAGCCGGATGGACAGACAGATAGACAGAAAGACATCATTCTACTTTGTATTATAGATATATAGTAGATCAAAATTCAGTAAAAGTCCCCAAAGTTGTTAAGCAAACGAATAAGAAAATTTATGTTTTGAGATTTCTAATATAAAATTTTCTTTAAGATAAACATTTTCTGAAAAAATTGTTCTAGCTTCAAAAATAAGGAAATTACATCTATTTAACATTTTAATTAACCTTAAAAAGAAAGTTGTTAAATGAAGGGGTGAAGTAAGCAAAAAATGACTTTGTCTTACTTAAAGTCGGAAATTTATTATTTAACAGGGAACATGCACAATTTTTTTGAGATGATATGTGGGGGGGGGGGGGAGCGTTGAACTATTAAGGTCCGGAAATGGGCCTGATTGTTAAGTGTTAGCAACCTTTAATTTTAGGTCCTTTTTTTTCTTAAAAACTTCAAACTAATAAAAATATAAAAAAAACTAACTAATATGTACAATTTCTACTATGTCGATTTAAATATATGATATGTTATCTTGAATGTATCATTCCAGTTTTGTCTCTATTGAAAGTAGAATGATACATTACTATTATGTCGATATAAATAAGGAAATCAATGTTTATGAATACACTGATATGTAAACATGAATGTATGATTCCAGTTTCGCCTCTATTGAAAGTGGAATCTTACATTTCAAAAATCGTATCGGTGTTGAAGATATCTTCACCAAGAGAGGGGAAAGTGGAAGGGTAGATTACAGTTTCAGAGGGTCCAAACCATAATCATAGATTATGTTTCTGCTTCTATAAAAATGGATTCAACTCCCTAACTGTAATAAAGTAGCGTGATTATAATACTTTTGATACCAGTCCAATGTCCCATTCCTGTGTTTACCTAAAATGTTCCAGCTCGGCTTCGCTCTCGCTCTCATGCCTGTTCCTTGGTTGCAGGGAGGGTCTGCAGCGGTCATACGAATTCTCTGACATCTGCCGGCTTATGCCTACAAATGAGAAATTTAATTAATACGTACTTTAAAAATTTAAGAGGGGAGTTTAAGAATTTTAATTTTTGGGGGGGACAATTTCTAAAACAGTACTAAAAACGCATAAATGTTTATGCATCAGTGTTTTTTTCTATAACATAGTTAAGTAGTTGTATTTTCAATATCTTATAGAAGCTATTCATACAATACATTTAACAAAAATAGGCCAATACACAGACTATATAACCAATGGTAGGCCAATATACATTTTAATTGACTAATGGTGAGTCAGTATAACGTCATTTTTATAGGCACTTTAAAAAGCTTAAATTTATCAACTTATTAATCTTAACTTACTTGATTGTTTCTTAACACATGAATGGATAAACGTATTATCAACCTTTTGTATTCTTATATATCTTTCTTAACTTACTTGACTGTTTCTTAACACTTGAATAGATAGACGTATTATCAACCTTTTCTATTCTTATATATCTATCTTAACTTACTTGATTGTTTCTTAACACTTGAATAGATAGACGTATTATCAACCTTTTCTATTCTTATATATCTATCTTAACTTACTTGATTGTTTCTTGACACTTGAATAGATAGACGTATTATCAACCTTTTCTATTCTTATATATCTTTCTTAACTTACTTGATTGTTTCTTAACACTTGAATAGATAGACGTATTATCAACCTTTTCTATTCTTATATATCTATCTTAACTTACTTGATTGTTTCTTGACACTTGAATAGATAGACGTATTATCAACCTTTTCTATTCTTATATATCTATCTTAACTTACTTGATTGTTTCTTAACACTTGAATAGATAGACGTATTGTCAACCTTTACTATTCTTATATATCTTTCTTAACTTACTTGATTGTTTCTTAACACTTGAATAGATAGACGTATTATCAACCTTTTCTATTCTTATATATCTATCTTAACTTACTTGATTGTTTCTTGACACTTGAATAGATAGACGTATTATCAACCTCCTCCATTCTTGACTTGTTATTCATTGAACTGAAACAAAATTAAATTATAGGAATTGTGTAAAAATCACCAAACCTAGAGAGAGAAAAATATATAAAAAATGTGCTTATAATGTCTGCTCAAAAAGAGTAATTCACATTTCCCTCATAGAGATACGGACTGACAGGCTGAACGACTTACAGAATAACGGACTGACGGTTGGATAGACAGACAAGGGGAGTTATAGATTATCTTCGCTACTAAAGAAACTGTAGATGTCTATGTACTGTATGTACATTATTATAGTGTACTATACCTGGTTATTATTGGTTGATTTGATTGTACAGGTCTGTGTACTGTATGAACATTATTATAGTGTACTATTCCTGGTTATTATTAGTTGATTTGATTGTACAGGTCTGTGTACTGTATGTAGATTATTATAGTGTACTATACCTGGTTATTATTGGTTGATTTGATTGTACAGGTCTGTGTACTGTATGAACATTATTATAGTGTACTATTCCTGGTTATTATTAGTTGATTTGATTGTACAGGTCTGTGTACTGTATGTAGATTATTATAGTGTACTATACCTGGTTATTATTGGTTGATTTGATTGTACAGGTCTGTGTACTGTATGAACATTATTATAGTGTACTATTCCTGGTTATTATTAGTTGATTTGATTGTACAGGTCTGTGTACTGTATGTAGATTATTATAGTGTACTATACCTGGTTATTATTGGTTGATTTGATTGTACAGGTCTGTGTACTGTATGAACATTATTATAGTGTACTATTCCTGGTTATTATTAGTTGATTTGATTGTACAGGTCTGTGTACTGTATGAACATTATTATAGTGTACTATACCTGGTTATTATAAGTTGATTTGATTGTACATGTCTGTGTACTGTATGAACATTATTATAGTGTACTATTCCTGGTTATTATTAGTTGATTTGATTGTACAGGTCTGTGTACTGTATGAACATTATTATAGTGTACTATTCCTGGTTATTATTAGTTGATTTGATTGTACAGGTCTGTGTACTGTATGAACATTATTATAGTGTACTATTCCTGGTTATTATTAGTTGATTTGATTGTACAGGTCTGTGTACTGTATGAACATTATTATAGTGTACTATACCTGGTTATTATTGGTTGATTTGTTTGTACAGGTCTGTGTACTGTATGTACATTATTATAGTGTACTATACCTGGTTATTATTGGTTGATTTGATTGTACAGGTCTGTGTACTGTATGTACATTATTATAGTGTACTATACCTGGTTATTATTGGTTGATTTGATTGTACAGGTCTGTGTACTGTATGTACATTATTCTGAGGTACAGCTCTTGATTCTATCTGCACCGGGATGTTAAACACTTTGGACGGACTTGACTCTCTGAAATTAAAGAAAAAAATCTTGTTAAAACCAGCTTTTCTACATTCATTTCAAATCTATCGTCCGTCCATTCGTCAGTACGCCTTTTGTCCGTAATAAAGCATGCTATTGATGTCAAGCCTTGTATGAGGAATGAGGATTCAGTTAACTGTTGAGTAAAATTAAGCTCTTTATAGTGCCTATAAGCAAATGACGTCATACAATACAAATGACCAAACGCAAGCCAGTATACATCTTAATTCACCATTGTAGACCACTATGATATCAATTTTTAAACGCACTATAAAAGCTTACTGTTGAGTAAAATTAAGCTCTTTATAGTGCCTATAAGCAAATGACGTCATACAATACAAATTACCAAACGCAAGCCAGTATACATCTTAATTCACCAATGTAGACCAGTATGATATCATTTTTTAAACGCACTATAAAGGCTTCGGGTAAAATATTAGAAATCGTGGCATCTTAAGAATCATTAAGAGTCAGGGTGAATCAAAGTTTAATATAATTTTTTAAATATTTCTATATTCTACCTTGATGTATCAGAAATGTGGAATGAGTTGGCATCACTGGCATAACTGAACAAAAGTATAATTACTAATTAGTAAAAACTAACCACGTAAATGTAAATTTTTTGAAAAGCGAAGTGGCTTGTTTATCTGATTTTAATGTGCCGTATCTATTTATAATTCTCAAAAATTAAAACATAAAAATAAATGATTTGAGAAGATTAAAAGCTTACCCATCTGAAGGTTCACTTCTTCCAATTTGAACAAATGATGATTTTAACTCCTGAAGTAAAAAATGAATTTAAGTCATTTTTATAGATACTTTTACTAACAATTATTCATATTCACTCAAAAATCATTTTTTATGGACCAATTTTTTTAGCACAAAAGGGATAAATTTTCCCTTTTAATATTACCCCTGTTTTAAATAAGGTCAGATCTTTTATTTTTCCACAATAAAATTTTCACATAATTATAAATTGGTCAAATTTTCAAAGAACCCTGTTTTTGAAAGGGTCAAATTGTTGGGTTGATATTTGAATTTAAAAGCTATTAACCTTGTGCAAGAGTTTACTTAACGTGTAATCCACTATATGCTAGCCATGCAAACTCAAGAATAAAGTGGACATTCAAAACAAAAAAAAATTTCTAAGATTTTCGCTCCATACAAAACACATATTTTTACCTTTTTTATTGTCATACTCAGTAACAATTAAAAAATATTTTCTATAAATATTTGCATTTTATTTAAAATTATATATATAATTTTGTTTTTTTAATAATGCCTTATCCAATAAATTCTAACAAACGGACACAAAGATTATTTTTCTCACATATAACATATAAGATTAAGATTATGTTTTTTTCTCGTTAAAAACAAGAAAAATAATTTGCAGAGGATTTTAACGATTTTATTGAAAATAAGGGTGAGTGTAAACTTGTTAAAGTTATATTTAGTTAGGTAAGGCTATTATTTGGTACCGTGTGGCCCCACAAGATTAGGGCCCCCGCAGGGTTAAGACATAATAGAAATACTCTACCTGAACCATATGACTAGACTTAGACCTGCCAGCTCCGCTATTTTTTCTCTCCAACAACTTTCTGTTTAAAACAAAACAAAAGTAATTTTTGCCCCTTAATAGTACTTTTTCTTTTATGTGGTCTGAGCCCCCCTCCCCTTAAAAAAAGAATATTTATGGAACAAATTGCTTAGAGTCAGTAAAAAATTTAGCCTTCAAAATAATAAGTTTCTTGCTTATAATGCCAACTAATTTTATAATTTTGTAGAAAAGAATAAACTATTGTGATACTTTTATATACACAATATCCCATTCGATAGCTTAAAACTTTGGGTACTTTAAGCAAATAATGATTTTTGGGGTTAAAACTTATCAACCAATAATTTTAATGTATAGATGTGATAATTTTTTTTGAATTTGAGATGACAATGTACATTAATTTTTCGTCAATGGTCTAATCCTTTAAGATTCTGTTATTCTTATGAACGTTTGTTCTCAAAAATATTTTGCGTTAATATAATATTATATCATAAAGTTTTTAAAAATTTAAAAAATCTACTTTCTATTTCCAAAATTTAATAAAGTAAAATCAAATATTTGTATAAAACATTGTTTAGTAATTTTCTAGATGAATAACATAATACAACATTTTTTCTGGGTAACGCCCTTTTATTAACAGTCGGGATACTCCAAAATTCATTTTGTCTGTTACTTAAATAAATTGATAAAAATGGACAACAATAACACTTGAGTTTCAGGAAAATAGATTCTCTTTTTGTTGTTTAAAAAAATCAAATTGTCATTTATTTTTAAAATTCAACTATCAACAAAAATGTCCTTGTTATTTGTTAAAATCTAACAACTTAAATTTGTTAAATTTTATTCTTAATTTGCCTTTTATTTGCTCCTCTGAATGGCCGACTTAAAAAATCAATTTTAGATTCCTTATAACTAATAAATAGCGATTCTAATTATTTAGTTTAAAATTATGATGATATAATAACAGCACAAAATATTAACATGATTTTTTACTTGTGTTCTCTAAATAAACAAACCATATTGTTAAATAAAAAACAAGGATGACCACATTCTTAACATTGATTAACATTAATAAATATAATGTAACAACGAATTTAATCTTCCATATTATTTAGAAGTTCTTAAAATATTCAGTATAAATTTATGCCTAAATTACTTCAATACAAGATGCTGCTTATCAACATACTCAAATTTTAAGTCTAAATTATAGAGATGCTTTGCTTAAACCAACATATATCATGTTCCTAGGAATCCATATTCGAAACTTATGTTTACAAAAAAAAGCCAAATATCATTTAATTTAAAAATGACATTCGTCTTTATTATTGAGTTTTGAAATTAACCTATTAGTAACAGTAATCTGAAATAGAGTCAAGTTTGAAATAGATAGGACAATTAAAAACTGCCTATTCTAACGTTAAAATATACGAATGAACTGACCTCCGGACCGACCTTAGTAATGAAAAAGCTACGCTTAAAAAAACCTATTTTACCCAATTAAAGAGGCATTGTAAAAATGACCAAAAATGGAGCAAATTTGCTTTATGTATATTTTTTTCATGCTCTTATTTGGTAAAATGAAATTTAGTTCTATTCATAGATTTTGTGGCGGTTTCTGAGGTCTTGTAGTACATTAAGGTCAGAAAAATTTAGCAGAATTTAAATAGCCATTTAAAGCAAAAGGCGTGATCTATAAGCTTGATTGTCCGTATGAGTGTATGTTTATCCGTAATGCATGTTTTATTTTCTAAATATCTCAGTTGTTTATGGTGGGCTTTTGACAATTTAATTTCATTTTGAAGTCAGCAAAACAATTAATTCTTGAGTAAAATGTTGGAGCTTGACACTAAGGTTTTAAAATCTTGCAAAATATGACGATCTTCCTTATGCATGTAAAAGGTACAAATTTTCCCTGTCAATATATCCCCCTTTATTCTATATCCATTTAGGTACATGATGTATAACAAGAAATCTATTGTTTTATGTATTGTCAATCTAGATTTTCTGTTTTAATTTCTTCATTGAATTTTCATTTTATAACCTAGACTGCTGTGATAGTTAGAATAAAAATCTGTAGAACCAGACTATTTCATGATTTACGTTACGCCTAAGATGAGAAAGGTGGGAGTATTCTTAAAATAGTTGAAAAGTGGTAGGTTTATTTGACGGTTTATCAATCGGTTTCGAAGCATTACTAGAAAAGGATTTTTAAGCTACTAACTTATTTATATTTAATAAAATATGGTCTTCAAAGAAAGAGGGATAAAATTGAAATTTAAAAGGATTTTAGAAAATGTAAAATTGAATATTGGAACTGCATTAGGTTTGAAATTTGGTGTTTTATCACTTTCACAAATGTGTCATTCCTTAATTGAATAATCGTATACATATAAGTACAATTCATATTAAAAAGCTTAGTTGGTATGTGTGCATTTTTCTCTTAATTACTTGACCGTTTGATCTACAATGCCAAGGAATTCTTTATCATTGCCAGGTTTTAGGTTATTTTAAGAAAAAAGAGTCATCCATTCTAGATATAATGCACCTAGAAAACACATAATCTATTAAAACAACCATTTCCAAATATTAAAAAACAGTCTAGGAGCCAAAGCGAAAAAGAAAATATAAGAAAATAAAAAGAGTTTTGCTGTATATAAAACTAATTTTAATAGCTTTGATGACTTTTGCGTATGCGATTGGACACCTTGCATTGAATCATATTAAGAGAATTGATTTATGAACCTTACATTTCACGATACAGAACTTTGTAACAAGTATAGCAACATTTACATGTATGATAGGGTTAAGACATCAGAGAAAAGGCACCAATATAGAGGGAGGAAGACGACATCGGGCTGTAAATTATACTTTTACCCCAAAATTAAAAACTGTATTCCTGGGATATTAGGTAGAGTTTATCTAACAGACAAACCCTTTAATTGCAAGACATTTGTGTGAAAGTCTTAACTTGAGCATGCATAGGTATTATTGACATAGAAGCAGCATATACCATGTATAACGTCTCCTGTATGACGTGGTGGGGTCCAGACTCAAACACGACACCTTCACAACATCTAGCCTTCACGTTACCAATAAATGAGGCAAGTTCTTTTACCCTTCAATTCTTGATCAAGAATTTTCATTACATTGCTTTATGAAGCAGATTAGCTTTTTGATTTATTAATGTCCTAAATATTAATGTACTAAGCATACATATAAAAATCTAGATGTTAAATCTGGCAATAAAATCCGGCAAACATAAATAGAGATTTCTAGCAAACATACCCTTTTGTTTACTTATAGTCATTATTTAGTTCAAAAAAGAATACAAGCAACGAAATTTTTCGGCAATATAATTTCCCGAAAGCTAACTTTGTAGGGTTGTCTTATTATTTTGTTACAAGCTTTACAATAAACGCGCAAAGATATTTTAATTCGTCATAATTCATCCAATCGAAGCTTTATCCTAAGAAATTCGACTATTCATAGCTGATTCATTATCCGAATGAAAAGAAAAAACAACTGTCATAGTACAAAAATATGTATACGTTCTAACCAATAATATGGCCGCATTGTTCCTCTACTTTTTTCATTTTGGCTGATTTAAAGAGTATGTATCTAGATCTTCTACATATATCTATTTTTATAAGCAATGATGTTATGATCCAAAAATTTAATTAATAGCATTGCATTGCAACAAAAATATATCATAATTTATTTGAGTAACTAGCAGCTACATCCCTAGCATTTAGGGGAGGGAAGAAAGTAATATAGCCAAAATCCACCTTGGGACATATGTGAAACTCCCTTTGAAGTGGAGATTTGATCGGCTCAGCGATTAGCCAGATCTTAACGGACAAACAATAAACCTCTCTTCTTAATATTGTAGAGTTTAACTTATAAGGCAACTTCTTATTTGATTTAGGAAGGTTTAAGTCTATTTTCTGTCCCAATGTTTCTTCCCATTCCCTTATTTATTCTTGAAAAAATTTTAATCCAAATTTTTTGTAAAATATTTTTGTTTTGTTTTCCTTTGCTGTCTTTGAAGCCAATCATTTCTGTCGGCTTCAGTCCTGCTCATTCCACCGTTGCTGCTGCTGCCGTGTGATTGTCCATATCTGTCCGCAGATGCTGACTGCTGTCTGTAGCCATTGCTAGCACCATGGCTACCGTTCATATGGCTGCTTGTACCACCGTTATTCAATCCGTTAGTGCTGCTTCCTGAAGTAAAATAAAAATTTTAGTTATAAATCCAATAGATCTATGGTATATATGTATATACAGATAACTGCCTGCCTCCCTTTTTCAATGACCTTTTAGTCTGCTAGCAAATTGTTTTCTGTTACTTGGCTGTGTTAATATTCCCGTCACCATTGGTTGATTTTCAAAGACCCAATTAAAAGTTGACACAAGATCAATGCGATGGGGAGATACAGTTATTTAACCTCTTCAATTCCCCCTCTAGTGTTTTACTCCAATATAAATCTTATAAGAATGATCAGTGGCAGGGAACAAGAGGGATAAGGCACTGAACGATAACAAATAACACCCCCAATAAAGATGAATAATAATATCCCTTTTGTAGATTAAAACTGTTGGTAGAAAAGTTTAGACACTCAAGGTTTGTACAACTCAATCAAGATTTGACAAAAGTACCCAAAGTTTTAAACTTATAAATGAGAAATTATAAAACTTTGGGGACCAGTCCAATGTCCTCTTCCTCCGTGATTAGTGGTGACCCCTATTCTTACTAAAGGTATTAGTATTTTTGTATTTTAGCAAAATTTTCGATAAAAAAAGACCTAGTAAACTATTTAAACATAAATAAAGCCGCATACAGTCATAACACTTAGACTTCATTTTGATAGTTAATCCAAAATCCAGGGAGGGAAGGGACATTGGGCTTTTTAAAATTGATTAAAAGAATACTAATCCTGCTCTATCATTTGTTGGATCATTAACTCTGGGCATAATTTGACTTTTTATTTATTTTTATTTATTGCCATTGACTTATACCTGCAATAACCTAATAATTATCAAAATTTATATTGACTGTAACATATCAAAACCACTTTTATTTACAGACAGAGTGGGAGAGTCTATGTTTTATAAAACGCTTTAAGTGTTATTCGTAAATAATATTTAAAACTTAAAATAATAAAGATTGTGAAATGCTAATATTTTTAGGCACATTTCTTTAGAGAAACATAAAGAATCGTGATTTGCCAATACAATATATTAATAGATAATGATAAATACGTCGTTAAAATGTAAAATATATCCCTAAACTAATATTAAAAAGCATTCAATTTAATATTAATCAGATATAAATATTTTGTTCTTTTAAAACTAGCGGATGCGCATCTAGCATTTGCCACCCTCCAAAAAATAGCTAGAAAAGCTATAATGCAAATTTGCATGTCGAACTATGTGTATTACTATAAAAACTAGGATTATTGTTCAGTTAAACCTGCAAGAGAAAAGTTATTGGTTATTTCTATAAGAATCGAGATTGTCAAAGCTAAATAGGTCCGATCTTTTGTTCAAATTGTAAAATAATTTATCAATATTTGTATTTGTATATGAATGCCGAATGTCAAAACGATTTTTTTTCAACCCATTCTAAATACAAAACCTATAAAGGGATAAGTATTTTGTGTAGTAGTTAGTTGCTTCTCCCATCCCAAGCAGAGAAATAGTCTAGAACCTCCCCAATACATTTACAAGGCCTTCATAAAAAATACAACAAATCCAATAAGTAACTAAAGAGATCTTCAGCGTTAAACAAAAACCTTACTACTTTATACAACAGGAATTTAGTAGCGTGCACAGGGATTTGTCAGGGTGGTGTAAGTTTTGGTTAGGCAAAAAAAGGAAGGCATTCATACCTAATTTCTTATTATTATTATTATTCTTATTATTATTAGGGGAGGTTTACACCTAACCCAATCCCACCCTTACAAATACACACACTTCAAACATTGTAATTAAGTCTTAATCAAGAATTCTTTGTCCGCCATGTTCTTTAATATTTATAATTATATTTATAATTTATTGTTTATATTATTTATTTCTGTGTGAAGCCCAAACACAGTTTTGTATTCATGTCACAATTATTAGGAATTTGAAACAACAACAAAAAAAGGAATTTAGGAATTGGTAAGTTTAGCTAAAAGATAAAATATTGCGTGGTAAGGTCTTATTAATCAGAGAGAGAGAGAGGGGACAACGGGCTAATTATCACACTATTCCTTAAATTTTTATAATAATGTTTTCTTATTTGTTGGGTTAGCAACTTTGGGGACTTTAGTAACTTTTGATTGGTTAATCCATTAAGGAGAGTGTTCAAAGAATTCAAATTCATAATATTAATCTACAGAAGTGGTATTTTAGCAAATCATCATTGGGGATGTACATTAATTTATCGTCCATCTTTTTAATACTCAGCACGGACCTTTTTGTTAAACAAAATTAACCCTTCTGATTCTTAGGGAGGGATGGGAAATTGGACTGAAAAATACACTAGTAACCAAAGATAATAATCTTGTTCTCTCCTTTGTAGGCTTGGAAACTTTAAGTACCTATTCTTAATCTTTTATTAGTAGACTTTAAAGAGGCTTCGGTTATAATCCAATCGTCAGTATTAATAATTTTTCCTTTTTCTCTGGAATTTTAAGGCAAGAAAAAGCATTAAAAATTGCTAAAGTCATTTTGCACGCTTTGTGAAATATTTTCAGGTCGGCGTGGGTATTTTAGCCATTTTTATTTCAATTTTGTGTATTATTTTTTATGTTTTTCTCTAAATCCTTATACTAAAGTAACAGGATGTTTGTCTGTTTTTTTTTTACTTTTTCTTATATAATCTAAAATATTAAATTTAGTTATCAAATTCGACTCTCCCCTCCTCAAGTGCCCCTAGAGGCCTCAGGGGCGTAGCCGCTAGTATATGATATTTCATTTAAACTTTATTCAATAATATTTCTTTTTCTCATTCCAATGTATGGTGTTGTGTTTAACTTATTATATTGAATTCTTTTTTCAGAGACTTTAAACCAGAAAATCAAAGTTTATCTATTTTTATTCCCAGTTTACTTAACACTCTACATCATGCTTTTATTTATCCAAATTCAATTCTAGGAATTATTTTTCGTCACAAACATGTAGATTTAAATAACCTTTTAAGTAACTTTGGTTACTCTACTTTTCTTCAAAATAAGAACTCCATTAAATCGATATACCCTAACTGTAATGATAGATATTTTAATCAAATTATATCATTTTTAAAAGATTTGGAAACTAATAAAAACACTTGTTTAAAAATTTCATTAACCTCTACTTCTATGCTTAAACACAAATTATCATCAAATGAAATTTCCCTTCTTAAACAAAATAATATCATTACAGTTGCAAATATTTTTGACCACAGAATAATTGGAGATAGAATTATCATACTTCCTACTCTACATACTAAAATAACAAATAACCCTGCATGTACTACTCTAGTTAATAAATTAAATGTTTTGAAATCTATTGCATCCCACTTTCCAGTAGTCACCAAAAAAGAGTTTATGAATTTAGGAAAACCCCTCATTAACCTAAACAATTTTAATCCACAAATATTTTCTCTACACTTCAAAATCATGTTAAGAAATAAATTCAAAAAACAACATCCTGCAATAAAAACTCGTTTGAGAGATGGTCTATTTTTCCCTGACACTGAGTCTTTTGAATTGAGTTTCAATAAATTATTCTCTCTTCCTCTACCCCTATATTTTAAAAGTTTCTTTTTTGAACAAATATGCCGCACTCTTGTATCAAAACGAAAACTAGGTCTTTTTGGTCATAGTGACTCTACCAAATGTAATCTATGTAATGTAGAAAGTAGTATAGAACATTCATTATTTTTTTGCCTTTACCCAAAATTCTTTATAAATGCACTTGCTTTATATTTAGACTATTATTTTAATAATGATAACCCTGAATTCATTTATCTCAAAGAAAATTTTTATCTTTTTAATGTTTGGTACCCTATATTTGCTAAAAATGAAATATTTTTTCAACTATCATTGCTAATTCTAATTGCCAAAGATCGCTCATTAAAAATTAGTAAAGATGAATGTTTATCAAGATGGACCATTCTAAACTGTTTCTCTCAATCATTGTTTGTTGTAAAATCTGCTTTATCAATTTTAAATAATATGGGTCTAAATTCTGATTTTCTTAATGATTTTCTTGAGTTTCTATTAAAACAAAAAAATAATATCTCATACTTCAAATGTACATGATTTATATTCCGTAATTCGTAATTTATCTATTATAAACATTTATAAATACATAAATTCATAGTTTGTTTCATGTTTAACTCGAAATAAATTATATAAAAACAAAAACTTATTATATTGAAAACGGCTAAAAAATATATTAATAACATTTTAAGGAGCTTACCTGCATATATATGTAGAAGGTAATGTTTTGGGCTATTTTTCAGTTTGGATGAACCATAAAATAAATCTGGCAACCAAGTCCTTTTATTTTTTACAATTGTTTTAAATGATCAGCATATTTTTAATATCACAGCTTCTTTTTATGCCACTCTGTCCGTCCGTCTCACTACATCATTTGATGAACGTCTTCTTATACTGGATGAACGAACTGACCAATAAATATTTTCCATGGTAGCAACTAAATTGACGACAATTTTTCGCCTGTCATAATATCCGCGTTGATTCTATATCTTTTATTTATATTAATATCTACTTATCTTTATAAAAATTTGTGTCCATGCATCTATTTCCCATTTTACAAATCTGTACCTATCTCATCTAAATATTTTTATCTATTAATCTATCAACTTTTCCCCACTGTTTAACATGTATATGACTGTCTTAGTATGTCCATATTTATAAGTCTATCTGTCTATCACTACATCTTCTAATAGCACAACAACAAAATATCTGTTCGTAAATAATCATTAAAATCTTAACAAGTTTTTCTACAATAGACCATCATTATTATTACAGCCTAAGTCCGTTCCTAAAGTAATAATAATTCTTAAAACCACAGTTAATTTGAACCCCTTGATATTTCTTTAATATTGATGTGATTGATATGAGATTTGTGGACCCAAGGAGCCGCCTATTGACAAAAGAAACGTCTAAAGTGTCGACGTCTCCTTATTGTGAAAAGATCTTTTCCACGCCGTTACATCACAATATGTACATTATGGCTTTAGGTGTGGTGCATTTCTAGCAAGCTTTTCTGTTCGTTTGTCCACTAAGACCTTTAAAAGTGACACTGTGTCATAATTTAACAATATCTGAGCCATACTTTTGTTGTTTAAAATATCAGCTTAAAATCTTACTAAGAATGAGCAAACCATGTAAGTCTTTATTCATGTATTGCTTTATATTGAAAATTAAAAATTTTTCCTTACATGATTCAACAGCAATAAAATATATTCCAATTAATAAGCCATACCATGAATAAGATCAAATAGTTGTCATTTAAAGACATACTATAAAATGGAAAACAATTATATAATTTCAAAACTGCAGTCACCTGTCGTCCGTCTTATTTGTTAAGCTTCGCTTTTATGGTTGTTGTCCTCTTTCTAATTTAGAAAATCTACCAAAATATTCTAGCAATTTACAAGCCATACCACATTCCAGTAATTATATATTGCTTAACAACAATGTATTTTGTAAGCCAATTCGGTTTGTAATATATCCAAAACAATCTTACTTAGAATGAGCCATACAATCTAATAATTCTTTTTAAAAAAATAATCTTGCAATTTACAAGACATACCATTTAAGTCGTCATATATTGCTTAACAGCATCACGTCACAAATATACTTCATACATAAACAACAGGAAGGGATAATTCATCTTAAGAAAAAAAATTTTGAATTAAACTATTCTGCCAATTTTATCAATTTGTTGTACTGTTATTAAGTTAACGTAAGGCTGTTGTTTAAAAATCTTTAAATTAAGGTCATGATATTAATTATGTCAATCATGGCTGACTGAATGGTTTGAGAAATTTTTTTCTTCAAATGCCTAATCCCTACTTAAATTTTGCAACTTAATTAAGTTTGTTTATGTATGTACATTTTTAAAACATTTTTCTTTGCTTAAATTGTATCTTTTATATCAAATATTGAAATTAGAATCAACCTATTGCTTTAAGACCTTGTTGATATAATACAATACGATACATGATTTTCCAGCCGACATTAATCGGTTTCGAAGCCATACTGGAAACAATCTTACCTATTCTTCCATATGCAGATTTGTCTCGGGTCTGAATTTGAATAGTTTGCCGGGATCCGAACCTTTCACCATTGTACTCGTGTCTGCCCAGGGAGTGAGACCGCATCAGGCCTGATTGTGTTCCACCTACGAATATAACAAGTATGAAAACATCCATAAGTATCGAGAGTGAAGCATAAATACATTGTAGATGGACAAGCGGACATATGTGTGATAGGACAGACAGGCAGAAAATCACGAAACCTTTATAAATAAATAAATAAAAACATGGCAAGACAAACAGACCGAAGGACAAAGTAGAGTTGTATGCTGAATGCTCTTTAGTAAGGGTCATCTTCACACGCAAAAAAATCATCCGTCTATCTTTAATAGCAGCCGGAAAAGTTAGTCTTTACTCTCATACAATTTTTACATTGATTTCCAATTCATATTTGTTCCCCATTCAACTTACTTTTGGACCTAATTTTCTTAGTACTCTCATGAAAAATACTCTTAAGAGATTACCTAATGATCTTTCTTGTTGTCTGCTTGATCGTTCAGTAGCCCTGCTCTCCCTCTCTATCTGGACAGGTATAACTCTCTCCTGGAGGCCGCCAGAATCCAGGTTTACGCGGTCCAGCGATCCTGCGCGGTTACTTTGTCCATATCCGCCTCCATTTAATGGCTGACCTATGCGAGAATAAATATTTTCTGTTTGTTGGAAGTTAGTTGTGCTATGGGAGAGATTGGCGCCATTTTGGTTGAAATTCCCGCCATTTTGTCTTTGATCAGCTGACTTGTGGTTGTAGCTGTTGTGATCAGCTGTTGATTGTTTGTAGCTGGTAGCGCTGCTTTTGTTCCATGTGTTTTGTTGCTGGTCTGAACAGGTTTGGTTCAGAACCCAATCTGGTTGAACTGTTACAAAGAAATACATTAATAAAAGACTTTAGTGAAATTCACTGCAATTTCCGAAAATACGAATGTTGATTCTCATTATTTATCCGAAAAGAATTTAAGGTGCTTTGCTTAAATTGCCTGGCGAGCACAGAAGTTCCCCCCTTAACTAAAAACTAAATTAAGAGAAGGAGATTTCCATTATGCTCCTGGAAGGGGCTCCTGTATTCTATAGCCTAACTTAACCTAACCAAAAGTAATAAAAAAAAAAACGAAAAACCCCATCATTAATTTTAATTCATTTTTTAATAAAGGGGATGGGTGGTATTTATGCTCAACAAGTCACTTTGAGAGAAAACTCCAAGATCCTAAATAATTAAAATTTGCCTTAATTTACTCTAAAAATTTAAATTTCTCTAACCCCATTGTATCATAGTGTAAATAGCATCATTAATACCTTACTATTTATTTATACTATTTAAACCTATTTATATGTTATATGTATATATCCAATATAATTATCTTATTACAATTTCTATGTAGCTAGAAACATTAAAAAATCATTTGAATATGTTTGTCTTAGATCGGTACTTCCAGCTTTTGCAACGGCCAACCCAGGTTATGAAAGTACCAAACTATGCATAAAATTATGTAAATAAGTGTAAGAAATATTATTATCATTTTGTATGCTTATGTTGAAATACATCTATCTATCTATCTAAATGGTGGACGTTTGTGAAAAGATAATTGCAAATCATAATGTATCTTTCCTTTGCTATTCCAACTAATCGGTGAAATTGACTGTTGTCGCGAGTTTGAAGCAGTTGAATACGGCGGTAACGGGCTGTCCGGCGGGGTGCTCATCATGTCGGAGCCACCGCCACCACCAGCGGTTCCCTTGAGGATGCGACGCAGCAGAGAGGGACTCTCCAGCTCCCGGCTTTTGCCAGAGTCCAGAGCCTCGCGGGAGGAGGCACGCGAGTGAAGGCGGGAGTTGGGCTTCGACGGATTTTGCCTGAAAAAAAAAAGAATCGGTAAAAAAATAATTCTGAATGGTACCTAACCCTCCATGAAGCCTAATATTTCCCTAGAGCCACAATAAAGCTGAAATTGAAGGCTTGATTGGCGTTCTTTAGGACTTTCTTTTCGAACATAAAAGAACAATAGATATAAAATAAAGTATAAATATTACTGTAATATTAAAATTCAATATCGAACTTTAAAATGTTACCACGTAATTAAAAACATTAATTTATGTGTAATAAGTAATTCTTTCATTAATTCCTCCCATAAATTTAATTAAAGGCTTAGTTATCATAGCGTACAAGGATAGATTTCCATAATTATTTCTTAATAGCCCTTTCTGTAGATTAAACATTTGTTAGAAAACAATATGCACAGAAGTTTGTATTTAATCAAGATTTTACTTAAGCCCTGAACGTTTTCTAATCAAAAGAATTAGAGAACATGTTAGCAAAACCAGTATAATTTACAGTTCAATACACTTTCTGTCTATGGTTCTAAAAAGAATTAAAACAACAAATGAACTTCTATTACTCAAATTTGAGTTCATATTAACAACTACCTAAATACAATGTTTAAGCTTTTATGCATGTTGTCATCCTTGTTACTTCTAGCGTATATCTTTTACAAAATCTACAAATTTAATATTGCGCAACCCCCGACCCATAATCTAACCCCCATACCAACCCAAAGTTTACCAGGGAGGAAGGGGACAATGGGCTGTAAATTACATATGTGCCCAACGTTTATAACGTTATCTTATTCGTTAGCTCAAAAGCTTTGGGTACTTTAATTGAATTTTTATCGGTTGGTTCCAAACTATTTTTGTCCAATCTTTTCAACCAACAATTTCAATCAATGTTCACCATCATTTTAGATGTACAATGTACATACATTTTTCGTCAATTTTCTTATCCCTTAAAATCCCTGCAATTTACAAACATGCGTAATTTTACGCAAACATAAAACACAATACACCCTCCCCCCTCACTCAACTATTCGGGGGGGACTTGATACGCCCAATTTGATGACTTTGATAAAAACAGAAACAAGGATGGCAATATCCATAAATAGCCAAGCACATTAAAATAGATGTAAATATGTACAAAGTTATTTAAAGAGCTGATATTCAAAACAAGAACATAAATATATATAGAAAATATTAATATATGTCTAATATTTATATTTCTGTAGAAATACTGGAAAAAGTAAATTAAATAATGGATGCTTTTTAGTAATTGGTAAATATACAACAACAACAAAAAATTCTTTCTTGATTAGCAGCCGAAAAAAATCACATTTCCCCCAGAGCATTAAGGCCTGACAGACTGAAGGACAGACAAAAATGGAGAAGCTTCGCTACTAAATAAAGTGGGGGTAACCAGAGGTAATTCGGATAAAATATAAAAACCAAAAATGATTCAGTAAAATTTTATTATTAATCATAAATGTATAAGTTGGATTAGAATGTTATTTTCAGTAAAAACTCAAAACTACTTAACCAAAATATCTTAATATTTAAAGGTAATCTCAGGTTTTAGGTTATTTTGTAGGCCACCTGCAGTCCTAAAAAATCTGAAAAGAGTTATTTTAAGCTGAACTAACTAAATAAATTAGCACTTTGATCATATATTTTTCTTGTAGGGGGGTGTATTACCCCCCTCTACCCTACGCAAGAGCTTCACTAAGCCCCACGGTTTTAAAACCATTTTACGGCAGAGCATGTTTGTACTCACTTCACGACCAATGAGTAAAAAATTGATGGATTTTTTAGCATTTAAGACAGCATGTTTTATCAATAAATTAACCAATTATTGATGTAAATGATAAACTTTTGAGCTTTAATTTTGTCAACTATAGAAAGATGTTGAAATTTTTAGGGGACCAATACGTAGCTGTGTTCATTGCCCTAGGAAAATAAGGATAAATGCCACCGCTTTTGGCCTAACTATTCTAATGATGTCATAGTAGAGGGAATGAGAAATAGAAGGTGGAATGAAACCCGTCAGATAATAGATGTGGTATAGGGTATTTCCTGACGTCAATAGAATAGGTAGGCCAAAAGCAGTGACATATATGCCCATTTTGCTAGGGAACTAAAGACAGTTACGACCAATACTAGGGGCAATCTTCCTATCAACTAGGGGATCTTTCTCGAAGGGGGAGCAGAAAACAACCAAAAACCATCCCACCCCTTTACATTGTACCTAAAAATGAAAACTTGGTTTAAGTTGTTTCAGGGACAAACAAACAAAATACCATACAAAAATAGTCTCAAACCATCCCAATAACTATTTTATCCTAAAATGGATATCTCAAAGTCTCAGTGGTTATAATGAACAAACAAACAAACAATCTATTACTTTCCATGATCAGAATATAAATATGAATCAAAGCATGCCATCCAAAATATGAAGTTAGGATAACAAATTTTGAAATTAAATGTTTAACGCTTGAATCTGTCTAACAAAGAGGGATGAAAAAAAGCTTTGGGATTGTTCAAAGAATTATTTAAAAAGTCACTATCACAGAATGAATGTTGACCTGGCTAGCTTTATACCATGGTGTTATTTAAGAACAACAAGTCAATTTTTGTAACCAGCTTTATAGTTGTCTTCTTTTATAGCTCACACCTTTGACCCACGTAAGGTGTTGATACTATATAGCTAATAAAAAGGTATTGTCATCAGCAAAATATTTGTTGTTTCGGTATTTCATAATGAATATAGTTTGTCTGTCCACTAGAATCCTAATAATAGCTAGACTAACTCGATTTAAATCTTTTAAATAAGTATGTTTACCATGTTTTTGGAGTTATCACCCCCCCCCCCCCCCCCGTAAAATAATTTATTAATAAGGGCTCTGGGGATAACAAAACTGGTTAGTTACCATTTCTCTTTGCCTGATTATATTTCAAATGTAACATTGTTGAAACAGTTTACACTGTACGTACATACACACACACACTTTTAGTGTGAACTAAAGATCAAATATTCAACAAAATAATAAACTTATCAAATTTAAAGGTGTCAGATTTGATTTTAGTATTACACCCTTGTTGATAGCTTGTATGCATGTGTATGTAGATGAAATGACTGGTAGTCGGTCCGTCAGACGTGCTGACATATCTTATAGAGTAGCTGCGTTGCAAAAATGAAAGACAGGACAAATTCGTTCGGTGTTTTCCCTAAAAGTGCCTAGCGATCACAGAAACCCCCATAGGTTTTTAAAATTATTGTGGGGTTCCTTTCAAAATGGGGCATCATTTTTTAAAAAAATATAATGAAACCGTCTAGCATAGTAACTTTATTATTATTCAGTACAAACAAAGTCTATGTTAGCAATATTAAATTCAGTTATTATGTGTTCAATTTCTGTACAATGCAATATATATCTATAATACAAAGTAGAATGATGTCTGTCTGTCCGTCTTTCTGTCTGACAGAACCGATCGGATTCTACTCTTCAGGGAATATACCTACTGGTCCTTTGATGGTTATAGGCTATTTTCTTGGGGGGTGAGACACCCCCAACCCTCTGAAAACAAAAAAATATCCCAACCAATTTTTTTGAGGCAGTTTATTTTAAATAAATGGCAGCACCAGAAATACTTAATTTTTTTTTAATTACCTCTTGGGGTAAAGCCCCTAGAGGCTAGGGGCGAATACGATGGTTCAATATATATATTGCATATTCTTGAATGTAGTGCGATAATGTCAATTTTATCGTATAACAAAAGGGATATTAAATATTGGAGCATTTTTGCATTATCATTCATAAATGGAGAATATTATAGGTATGTATTTACAAAAGCAAATGTTTTAGTTTTGTATTTTTTTTATGATATTATATAAAGTAGTAAGATTTTTTTATCTGAGCTTAAGTTTTTATTGTCTACTCGACTTATTAAGATTTCCTTTCTATGAAAGCTTCAAATAGGTCCCGAGAAGGTTTTAGTCTATTTTTAGATTCATTTCTTACCCATTTCTTACTCCTTTCAATACAAAGCCCATAGATGCTAGGGGCGCAACCACTAGAAGTCGATAAAGAAAATAAATGTGTAATAAACTTCGGGCATACAAGAAATTTAAAATAGCATAAAATAAGAAGATTCAAAATATCATTAGGAATTAGAGGTGTGGTTATAGGGATAAAAAGATAATAGCTCAAGTTCAAGTTTGATTGTAAGAAAATCCTATATTTAAACACTTAATTAGACGTACAAAAAAACTCAAAGACCAATATACTGCTGTAACTGAAGGTTGAAAGCTATCAAGTATAAAAAATTAAAATTTTTAAATCAAATATACATATTTCTAAATATCATTTCTCCCTGAGGTGTTGGCATCTTTTTTCTACCATTAACCTTTTGTACAATTTTTCTGCATCTTTTTTTTATGTACTAAATTTGCACTGTAAAAAAATAAGAACAATCATACCCATAAAAAGCAAAATTAAGAGGCAGGTATGATTATTGCAGTATTAAATATGCTTCTGAAACAATTTCAGATGATTCTTTGATTTATTGTTCTTTTGATCTAAATGTTCTTTTTTTATATTCTGTTTGTTTTCCAGACATATTTCAATGTTTTTGTGATTCGCTACTTATGGATGTTATCATCCTTATACTACCATTAACCTTTTGTACAATTTTTCTGCATGTTATTTTCATGTACTAAATCTGCACTTTATGAAGAAAGAATAACCATACACAAAAGAAGCAATATTTTTAAAGATAAATAAATGTGATTTCCCTCAAGGTGCCTATCGAACACTGAACCCCTCCGCAGTTTTAAATTTAATTGAAAATGGTTAGTGGGTTGATTACCACACAAAGAATAAAAAAATTACCCAATCCTCTTTGTTTTCAATTTATTTTAACAATCGGTGAGGAGGAGGGGTTTTTAGTGCCCAACTTGGAACTTTGAGGTATTACGCCTAATTTTGGAATACCTTGTAATAAACATTGGCCATAAAGGCATAAGTGTCATCATACCCTTCTCTGTAACAAAACAACAACAATATTGTTTTAAGTAGCGTAACAATTCTACATTATTACAACTGAATATTATGAAAAATAAGATTAGTTGTACCTGTAATGAAAGGAAAGAAATATGACTGTCCTTTGGTATACAAACATACAAACCCCTTATGGAACGCATGTAAGTTCATTTTTGAAAAAACGGATCATATTAAAAAAAAACAAGAATAACAAATTTCATACAATTAGACGCATATACATACATCCTACTACTTTGACTGATAGGCATACAATTACAACATAGAGCATTAGATTTGGACAAAACATAATAAAAAATCTAAGGTAAATAATCTACCAAGATATGTCAAATTAAAATTTTTTTGAAATAAAGACAGACAGACTGACATTAGGTCCCTTAAAAGATTGAAAATTACAAGAATAATTTTGCTACACTGAACTTATCAACTTAATTGTCAAAATATTCACTGTATTTTGCTAAATAAAATTGACTTTTTATAATGAATCACAACAACAAATGGTTTTATTTCAACTAAAATTAAAAATATAACTAATTTTGTTTTCCTCTTATTTCTACCCAAAACACTGTAAAAAAAAGTCTTTGGAAACATTCAGGTAGATACAGAGAAAAATGAAATACTGTCCTTAAATATATATGTAACAGTATGTCTATCTGTATCTTAAGATCTTACAAACTGCTGGACCGATATAGTTCTTCTTATAGGTCCATGAAATGTTTTAAACTTTTTTGGGGTTGGGTACCTCTTTCAACCCTCCCTAGAGAAATCGCCCCCCCCCCCCCCCCAAACAAAAATTATTAACAATAATGCCTCCCTCCTTTTTGGTTCTAAAGATTTTAAGTAAAATACGCATTTGATAATATTTTAGGATTTAATTAAGATTGAGATTAATTTCTACTAATTGAACCATTTTTATCTTTTAACCACTGTGCTTTTAAAAAAAACATACCTATAAAAAAATATATTTTATCATTTTTTAAAGATTTTTAACAGTGAACTATTTTGACTGCAGCTGAAATGTTAAAACAATGCATTGATACAAACAAATATTCCAACATCACGTAATTATTAGTTAGGGGTATTCAATCACTTCCACTAGAAGCCAATACAGGCATTATAGTAAAACACTAGTGGGGGAAGGGTTAAATAACTGTATGTTCCCTTCACAAGGACCCTGTGCCGACATTCAGTTGGGTCTTTGAAAATTCCCAATAGCATCGGGAATATTAACACTGCCAAGTTGCTACAAAAGTGCAGGAATCAATTTTCTAGCAGACGAAAAATGTTGTGAACCTGGGGATCCAGGTTAGTTGTCTATCTACTATAAATTTTGTATACAGGTCCAACTGAAAACAAAAACTGCTTGCAAACTAGTACACTCCAATCATTAAGATTATTCAATGAGCAGCCATTTTAGAATAAAATTACATCAATAAATTATAAAAGTAGAACGATGTCTGTCTGTTTGTCTAAAGCCTGAGATCGTGTTAATCACTGGACCGATATGGTTCTAAATTACAGTGAAGCTTCTAGTTCTATAAAATAAAGGATCCGATTTTTTGTCTGCAGCTTAAGAATTGTTAGTTGGAAAGGGTTGTACTGTTCAAGAATAGTTATTTCTCGTATCGTATTATAAACGGCTTTCCGCAGATATAGAAGGTACAATTATAAGATTAAAACTAGTTTTTTTAGCCCCGTGGTGCCGAAGGCACCGGCTAAAAAACTGGATATAATACGATGCTAGACATAGTTTTTTCGTATTCATGAGAACCGGTTCCTATCCACCGGATTCAAATGAATACGAGAAAGCTTTATAAAAACTTTTTTTTGTAGTTTTAGGAAACTTTCCACGCATTCCCTAGAGGCTAGGGGTGACACAACTAGCATAAATATAAATAATTTAGAAAATGATATAATTTGTGTAATGAGCTCATCAAACCCTAAATGGGAGGATCCCATTTAGAATGAGCTCCATATTATTTCACCAATATTTAGGATAGCTCAAAATGATTTGGACTGTATAACAGAGGGGGGACATTGGATTTTATATTACCCTGGTACCCAAAGTTTTATAACCACGTCATCGAGTTCGTTGGAGTACTTTATTGAATCTTAATTAAATTGTACAAACCCTAAGTATTCACAATTTCCCACTATTATTTTCATCTATACTAGTGGCTACGCCCCTAGAAGCCTCTAGTGGCACTTGATTTTTGGTTTTTTGTTGTGTTCAAGTTTCTACGATACCTTGCTATGTTGCGTTGGAGTCTCTTTCTACGATACCTCGCAATGCTGCGTAGGAGTCTCTATACTTAAAATAAAATTTCGATTTATTGTGATTTCTCTTGGAAGGTTGGTGGTACCCTCTCACAAAATAGTTATAAACCTTACCGGGACCTATGAGAAGCTACCCTGTTAAGGAAAACCCGATCAGTTCAGCGGTTAGCGAGATCTTTCAGTACAGACAAACAGATAGAAAAACAGACATCCTGTTACTTTATTATAAGGATAAAAGAAACAATTTTGTTCATCGTAATTGAGGTTGTAAATCTGGATAAGTTTATGAATTTCCTTTTATTGTGATTTTACAATTTCAAATTTAACTATCCGGAGTTACTCGTTTCGAAAAGCTGAAAAGCATCCTGATTAATAATGAGAGTATAAAAATAAATTATGCCAAAACCCCAAAACAAAAAATTATGGAAATCATGATGAAGTTTTCATTTTAGATGCAATTTAACTTTGAGGAAAAAGAGAAAACACGTTCTTAAAGCGAAGATTTTAAACATTAGGGAAAGTGTGTCCGTCCATAAGGCATAGCTTTTAATTTTGGCATATTAGAATTTACTATCTATTGTTTGGCATGATAATTCTTGTGGCAACTTTATAGTCAAGTCTTGAAATCGAGAGTATGTCCACATTAGACCTTCTTGTATTTAGGTAATTTTAGGACACATTCATATCAGATTTGTGTTTAAAAATAAAACTAATGGTAATGATGCGTTGCTACTCTACATATATCTGGTAATGTTCGTTTGTCTGAACGTCTGATTTGCAGAGCTTTAAATTTTTTGGATATTGTAGCTCTGCTACATTGCAATTAAAATTACTGCAAATAAATTATGGACACAAAACCTAAATTTGTCGTAATGAAATAAATGCTGGTAAGTAGTAAACATTGAACTGTAAATTACCCTGGTACCCAAGGTTCATAACAACGTTATCTTATTCGTTAGCTCAAAAACTTTGGAAACATTTTAAATTTTCATTACTTGACTCAGAACTAGTTAACAAACTTTTCAAACAATAATCTCTACAATTTGGTCATTATCATTGGGAATGTACATAATTTATCGTCCATTGCCTAATCCCTTAAGATCCCTGAATATTTGTCAGTGGCTGTCAATTTTAATCAGGGATTGTGGTCATTTTTTTATCACTCAAAATTTAAACTATTTATCTGCAGAGTATTTCCTAAATGTGTTCTTAGAAAACAACGAAAAAGTTAAATTTTGCAAGTTTGCAATTATAAATACTCTCAGCCATTTTATAAATTTTTATAATTATTTCTTAATTCCTCAGTTGAAAAAAAATAAAGTAAATTTGCATTGGTAAAAAATTACAAAAAAAATGGTTTAGTCCTTTCGTGGCAACGCACCATAAGGGGCGATTCTTCGTATTTATCACAGTAGATTTTCTCCTATTTCTAACCCCTGCGGGGCCAATTGCCTAACCCTGCGGGGCAATCACCTAACCCAATATAAACTTAACCCAACCTAAAATAACCTATAAAAAAGCCATTTTAAAAATACGACGAATTGCCCCTAAAAGGGCGTTGCCACGTAAGGGAAAATTCTCCAAAAAAGTTTCATAAACGATTTGTATATCAGATGTTCCAATGAGAACCAACAGCTGGCATATTGTATCGAATCAAATTTTCCGCGGATAGAAAAACAGATTTAAACAGATTCTAATTCAGCGGAAATTTATCAGATTCGATCAAAGCCACATTAGAAAATAAATTCTTTTCAATCTTGGTCTTTATATAAAAATTTTATTTCTAGAAGACAAAAATACTATTTTAAACTGAAAAAAAAAACGAATGTATGAAATTAAGTTGTTATCAATCTGTATAGTTGTGTTACGTTTAGTATTTCCTTTTTACAACTAAATTTCAGGAAACGCCCTGATAATTTGGGGGTGTTCTAACAAAACTAATAAAAAAATATTTCAGCTCAAAAGATTTGATAATAATTACAATAATGTCTTCATTGCTTCAAGAAGCGTAGCCCAATTTGAAAACAATTTAAATGAAAAAGTTTTTTTTAAAGCGAAGCTTTTCTATAATTAGGGTCGGTCCGTCCGTCCGTAACGGTTAGCTTTTTTCGTTAATTTAGGCATGTTAGAATTGTCCTGTCGATTTCAAACTTTGCATGATGATTTCTGTAGTAGTTAGGTACGATTTAGAAAGCATGGCAACTTTATCATTGTTACCTGAATGTCCGTACGTCCATTTTAAACATGTCGATTTTTAACTTTTTTTTAACAACAAATTTTTATTCCATAAATCTCATTTTTAATTGTTTTGTATGGACGATATAATTTGTTTATCAAAGTTTGGGCACCAAAACTTTATAAAAATTTCTGGAATTCTCATTAAGACTAAACAAGACAGTTCTGTTAGACATACAGACATACAGACAGAGACAGACTTTAGGACAAACAATTAGACTATCATGTTATGTGAGATATACAGACAAAGACAGACTTTAGGACAAACAATTAGACTATCATGTTATGTGAGATATACAGACAAAGACAGACTTTAGGATAAACAATTCAAATACCAAGTTCTGTCAGACATACAGACAGAGACAGACTTTAGGATAAACAATTAAACTACCAAGATATGTCAGATATACAGACAGACAGACACAGACTTATTGATAAACAATTAGACATACAGACAGAGACAGACTTTAGGACAAACCGTAAGACAATCAAGCTCTGTCAGATATACAGAAAAAGACAGACTTTCTGACAAACAAGAAGACAAATAAGTAATTCGAAATAAGGCTGATTTTTTATACAAATTTATATATGTTTTAATTAACTAGGCAGTTTCCCATATTTCACATATGAACCACAAGCAAATTTTCTATAAAACTCGTATTTTTAATGCTTTTTTAGGGTAGGTAAAGTAAAGGTTTGGAATAATACACCAAAGGAATTGGGTCCCACAGAACTAAGGCCCCCCGCAATGCTAAACACATATTATTTAATTAGGAGTTCAATTTTTTTATGAATATTTATCCAAAAATGTTTAGTTCTTTTATTGACAAATTTAAGGAAATGCCATTCCTCTATTTGTAAAACAAAATAAGGTTATTTCTAATTTAATTCAATTCAATTCAATGTAATCTTAAATTTATTGATTTAATTTTCTTTTTTTATTTACAATTATAACTTTACAAAGCTTGTGTATTGTATAAATGATTACAACAATAAATTAGGTTAAGTTTGATACCATTTAAAATTGTCATTATTGAGACAAAATGTAAAGTTTTTTTATTAAATTAAACTTTAAAAGTACTAAAAATTGTTTTCAAGACAAAAAAAACTAAATGTTTTCCAACGAACATGTTTTTCGTTCGACTTTGACTTTTATTGTATTTTGAAGAAGAAAAGTGATATTTATGTTTTGATAATATTTTGTCCTCTATTTCCATATTCTCGTCTATGAATCATACCCAGCCATTAACAATAATAGGCCTTATTATGTTTGAATGGGTATATGTCAGGGATCTTAGGGGATAAGACAATTCACATACCCTCACAATTATGGTTACAAGTACTAGAGATTAGAATCATTGGTGAAAAAGTTTGGACACTTCTGGTTTGTAAAAAATAATCCAGTACCAAAAGTTAAGTGAAGTCAAATTTAGAGTTGAATGTCCACTCCCTCCCTGGGTAAATATATATATATATTCATTTAGTTCATACTTTGATTACTACTATTCAATATACAGATATGGTTTGGTTATACTTATTAAGTATCATAATAACAACAGATCTATATTATAGATGTGTATACAGATAACTACCTCCCTCCCTTTTATAATGACCTTTTTAGTATGCTACCAAATTGTTTTCTGCTACTTGGCTGTGTTAATATAAGCGAAACCATTGTTTGATTTTCAATCACCCAATAGAAAGGTTGCACATAATCATACTTGTAAATCATGACGTAGAGTGCAAAGAGGTAAAGTATTGATAGTAAAATTGGCATGAACCATCCGAGGTTTCCTTTAAAGCACCATCCAATCGGTAAAGTCATTTTAGATACACTTTACTTTTGTCATTGAAATAAAAAATATTATGCTAAAAAAAGACAGGCAAATTAAACATTCCATGGTAAATCTTTTTGCTTAAAAGTTATAAATTGCAAGCTTCCTATAGTCTTGAGGGAGGGAGGGGACATTGGAATGTAAACTATTATGGTACCAAAGGTTTTTAATTATGCTCTTTCATTCGCTTGCCTTGAAATTCTTGATTAAATTTTTAAAGCTGAAATTAATGTGGTCGGACTGTTCCTACGCTGAGTTATAATTGGTCAGATAAAGGGATTGAGGTTCCCTATTTTATTTATATATTTATAATTTTATTATTTTTTATCAAAAATTAAATCAAATTTTAGTTTGTAAATTGTATCCTGCAAAACCGTGATATAAAATGCGCAAATAAATTTATTGTTTCACCACGAACCAGCCAGGGTAATAGGGATGGGAGAGTGGACAAAAAATTAGTCGTCCCTCCAAGTTCTTTTAATGTGAAATTCAGTATTTTTGGTGCGATAAAGTGGGGTCATTAATGAATTAAGTTATATCATTGTCCTATCTCTTCCTCCCTGGGACACCGTATAACTGCTCATTGTTACTTAACTTTTTTATTTATCCTAACCCTTTGTACGTTACTTTTTTTTAAAGCACATTTTCTTTACTGATATACAAAAAAATAGTAGCTTTATGTACCATATGACAGGGAGGAGGGGACATTGAACCCTATGTTCGTTTGTGAACTTATACTTAATTTTATTGGTTGGGTCCTAACTTTTCAACCAATAATGTTAATCTATATAAGGGTAATTTTGTTTATCATTGATGGTGATGTATATCACTGTACAGTCTTATCCCTTACGAATCCAGATTTTTTGTAGAAAAAGTTGGCTTCATCAAATTTTTGTATGTTACTTTTCCAAACACAAGTAAATACTTTGGATATTGAAATATGTTGCAGATAAATTTCTCAGGATATAGGGATACCTCACTGGATGATATATTAAACTCCACAAAAGCAAAAAAAAACTCTTATTTTTTCGCTGATGTATACAGCAGCAATCAAGCTTTACTCAACTTTCAAACCAATAAAGATTTTTAGGATCAAGTCAAGCTGAGTGTGCCAATGGCAACAAGTAAAACAGAGCGTGCTGCGTGCCAATATTCCCCCTAGTCAAGTATAGTATGCCAATATTCCCCAAAGTAAAACATAGTATGCCAATATTTCATCAAGTAAAGCATAGTATGCCAATAGTTTATCAAACAAAGCAGCATGACAAAAAAAAAAAAAAAAGATGAATTTAACATATTTTCCGATTTATGTTATGATAATTCAACCTACAAATTTACTACTTTATGTACGTAAAATATATAAACTAGCAGTTGCGTCCCTAGCATCTAGGAGCTCTCTATTCCAAGTAGGAGAAAAGTTACGAAAATTAGCCTAAAACCATTAAAATTTCAAAATAAAAGATCTCACTAATCAATGGACTGTTATGATTCTTCTTTCAATGAAGCCTTTTATTGGTCCTTAAAAATACCATGATTTTGTTACAATAGTTTTTCTTTTTAAAACTTAAATGTAAAGGATATTTTCAGCTCTCTCCTTCCCTCAAATGTCCCTAGAGACATCGAGGGGGGGGGGGGGGGCGCAGGGGTGGATCCACTAGTATATACACATAAATTATTAAAAATTTTAGAAAAAGTATATCTTGACAAGTAAAGCAGAGTATGCCAATATTACGCCAAGTAAAGCAGAGTGTGCCAATATTCCCCCTAGTCAAGTAGAGTATGCCAATATTCCCCCAAGTCAAGCATACTCAGCTTGACTTGATCCGATTTTTATAGTATCCAAAGTTTTTCAGCCATATAATTGAAGAACTTGTTTGTAAAACTTTGGGTACCACTATAATTTACAGTCCAAATCCTCTACCTTCCTCTAGAAGTCCAGCTAATCTTATTTTAAAGTTCTTGGAAATGATATTCTAAAAGGAAGAGACAATAAAGGGTTAAACATCCTGAGAAAGAGAAGTATACATTTTTTGTACTTTTGGCCATTCCCACCCAGCGAAAATTCAACAATACCAGCAGATACGCCTCTAGCATCTAGAGATTTTGTATTGGAAGTGACAAAGAGGGGCTATTAAAAATAGCTTAAAAACATTGCAAGGTCTAAATATGAAAATGAAATAGCCTGAAACCATAACATGGAATATGTAAGCTTACCTGAAACAGATAACCAAATCAGTTCAGTATTTTATAAGGTCTTAAGCTTCAGACAAAAAAAATCGTGTTACTTAAAATAAAAGGATTAACACGGCTAAAAAAAGTTATATTGCCTAAAAATATGAAAGGTTTTACAAGAAGGTTTCTTCCCCCAAATTACACCTTCCCTACACCTATAAGAAGCTTGACTGTGAAGAAAGAAGAACCGTATCGCGAAAGACACATAGATATCCTGTTAATTTTGTATAAGGGCATGTAAGAAGTACGTTAGTTAGTGTTTTGCTGGGTACATACAAACGAAAAAAGTCCCCAGTATTTGATTGCTATCACAAATTGAGTAATTGCATTTTTAAAAGGTGAAGGATAAAACCAGGGATCTAAAGGGATAAGACAATGGCCGATAAATTGATGTACATCCCCAATAATGATATACAAAATCAATCCTATTGTAGATTACAATTAGTGCTTGAAACGTTTGGACACTCAACTTAATAAAACATCAAAAGTCACTAAATTTCCCCAAAGTTGTTAAGCCAAAGAATAAGAAAACTTTATTATAAAAATTTGGGGACTAGTGTAACAAACAGCCCATTGTCCCCTTTCTTCCTGGATAAAATAAATGTTCAGTAGCGCGCTTGTATAGCTACAAAGCTACTCTTCATAAACACGTCTCTCCATCTAACGGTCAGTCACATAATATCATTGAGATTAACGTCTAACCAGTATTATACTTTTTATACTGGTTCTCGTTCATTCGTTGGTTTCAAAACTTTGGGGCTTTTATCTATTTTTCGAGTGTTAAAAACTCGACACAACCCAATCTGTCCCGATTTTGTATCACTTTGAAAAGTGCGATTCCAGTTACGTCATATACGTTTCGGGAAAGAAAAAGGGAAGGGGGGAAGAAAATCTCTTCAAAAGAGATGGGAGAAAAGGGAAGAGATTTTCTTCCCCCCTTCCCTTTTTATATGACGTCACAGGAATCGCACTTTTCAAAAGTGATACAAAATCGGGACAGATTGGGTTGTGTCTAAAAACTCTCAGTAGTCAAACTTTTCCGCCAATAATTATTACAAATATGCTAATTTCTAACATCAAAACTTAAAAATATTTTATTAACAACTCTATTCTTGATTTCAAAATTTGTTTTAATGAAAATAATTTGTTCTGGTTGTTAAGTTTCATTTGTTTCTCAGGGATCTAAAGGGATAAGACAATAAATTATTATATATTTGCATTACAAAAATACTCCTTCAAAAAATCAAATTTTTGGTAGAATAGTTTGTACACTACTAGCTTTGAACATTACCAAACATTGGGTACCTAATTAATTTTAATTCCAATGTCCCATCCCTTCCTGATTGTTTGTAGATATTATGCAATAGATTGTATGCAGCGCAACTACTCTATAACAAGGCTTTGGCAAATCGTCCGTTTGACGGTCAATATGACAAAATCACTCGTAAAACTTGGTAGGTAAGGGTCATAGAGAAGTGACAGTTACCTCGTAGTCCCAGAAAGTACGCAAAAGTATAAGCTCATCTGAAGCATCTATAACTTTAATATTAAGTTTGTTTCTTTTTGTTTTATGCATTTTGTAATGCTAAGTTTTTTAAAGATATATGTAGATCTCGAAAGAGTTGAGACTATGTTCTGTACAAAATCATACCCTAATAATTTTTCTGGCATCCTTGGACACACCCCTAAACATTCATTACATACACAGGGATCCTAAGGGATAAGACAATGGAAAATAAATTGATATACATACATACCCAATGATGATTAATAAAACTAGCTATACTGCTTTGTTTGGAAACAAACAATCAAAATCTAAACAGTCCCCAATGAGCCAATATAAATGAAAACTTTGGGAACTGGTTCTTATTTGAAGAATGTGTCCAATATTGTAAGGTTAAGGGGGGATTTACAAATGCCCCCTCTCACCTCTGGCAAAATCCTGTGCACGCACTTGCTAGTGTATTTCTGTGATCTACATGTATAAGACAATGGCCGATAAATTGATGTACATTTAAATGCTAATACACAAAATTACCCCATCTTTAGATTTCAATTACTAGTTGAAACGTTATGACACTAAAATTAAAAATCAAAAGTCAATAAAAGTTCCTAAAGTTGATCAGCCAACAAATCAGAAAACTTCATATAAAACTTTGGGGACTATGGAAACAAACTGTCCAATGTCCCCTCCTTCCATAAGTGTAGTTGGACTATTTGTATAACAAGATGAATATTATTATGATTGAATAAGGTTTATCTACTTTTGAGATCTACATAATTTAATACATGTTTGGTTTTAGTTAGCTTTGTAAAGTTTGTTCAATGTACTCATAGAACTATCTAAATATACAATTTATTCTATTTAAGCATCTAGTAGCTTTGAATTGAAAGGTGTAGGAAATCCTAAGGTGTTAAACTAAAGAGAAAATAGCATAAAACTAGCCCGGGACATATGTAAAGCTACCCTACAAAGGAAAACTCAATCAGTTTGGTAGTTTTTTTTTTAAACTTAAGTTTCAGGAAAAAAAACTTTACGTCTTCATATAATAGGTTTTGCTATCATTTTTTTTTGGGGGGGGGGGTGGTAAATGGTAAAACATAATATTTTTAACAATTTTGAGGATATTTGCCTACCCTAGGAAATCCTAGTTAATATTTTCTAGTTAGAAAGTGCATCTTATAAAATGTACAAACCCCTACCACCACTATAGTATTTTGATTCATAATTCATACATACTTAAACTTAATGCTTAGCCATATAGATCATCAAATAATATCCCGCGATTTTGATTTGGTCCATTGGTAATACTACCTTTCAAAGGTCATTTTAACAGCGAAGGTTTTTCGATAATTAGGTTTGGTACATTCGTCCGTCCGTACATAAAGGAAAGCGTTGATCTAGGCAAGTTAGAATTGTCCTTTTGATTTTAAATCCTGTAACAGTTAATTAAAATTTAATAAGAGTAGCAACTATATAATTATTCAAAGTAGTTTCATTCAAAACATGTTGCCGGATTTCAGGGAGTAAGGGAGGGGACAATGGATCGAATATTCAATTTTTAGGAGTCTCAGACTTTGGGGACTGGCTTAAAGGGAATGTGCAAGAATTTAGCAGTTTCTGACTGAGTTTGGGGACTTGCGCATTGAATGCCGCTACTCGTTATGTATGTTTTGAATATTGCAGACGGGGGGAAGGGAAATAAACACTCGTTGTGTTAGTTTGGAATGTAGCAGACGGGGAGAAGGGAGAAGGGAGGTGGGGGCAAGGGGCAAGGGAAATAAACAGAATAAAAAGGGGCAGTCATATTCTTGCTAGCAGTTGGCCGGGTCCAATAATCTTTTAATATACAAATCACACCAAAAAACCTCAATATATTTCATCAAAAACAAGTTGTGATTTCACTTTACATGACGCTATGGAAATCTATTATTCAATTAACAATCCCTTTATAATTTCCCACAAATTTATTGGATTAAACTGGATTTCATGCCCTTTCTTTGATAACTCTTATATTGAATTAATTGCCCATTGTCCCCTCCCTTACTCCCTGGCCGGATTTACTTTCTTATTTAAAAGGTATACATTGCCCTCAACTTATAGACATTATCTCCTTACTTTAAGAGTTTAGGGGGTGAGGTTAAGATATCCATATTGACTCAAAAGAAATTGGTCAAAACCTATCATTGTGTGTTGCCTTATTCTATACTAAACTAAAAATAAGATTAACAAATTTTTTCACATATTTTGTAAAAGCTTACTTTTACAAAATGTATCTAGACAAAGTAGAACGATGTCTCTCCGTCTGAAGCTTATGATCTCGGTAACCTCTGCATCGATTAGGAATTATATCTTCTTGTCCTTGTATCCTTTTATCACCCAGTTTTCCATAAACAACGCTTACCTGAAAAGAAAAAGATATTTAGTAAAAACTATAATAATTACTAAGGTTGTCTAATTCGTGCTTTTCCAAAATAGACAATTGAATATATTGAGATAGCTTTCTATAATGTAACATGTGAAAAAATTAAGTTAAAACTTAATGTCTTGTAGTGTATAAAATAGAATGAGTCATAGCTGCATTCTCTCTCTCTCTCTCTCTCATCTATCTATATATCTATCTATCTCTCTCTTCGTTTTCTTTCTTTCTATCTCTCTCTCTTTATTTTCTTACAAAATGAAACATTTTACTATTCTAATTTATTGTTGGATTTAATGAATTTAATTGTACTTGTTTCATCTCTGTCTTTGCTAAAATGTTAAAACTGTTTATAAATTAGGGTAATAAATATGTCTGAAAATGACTATAATATCTCAGGGATAAAAAGGGATAAGACAATTGCCGATAAATTGAAGTACATCCCCAATGATGATACACCAAATCATCCCATCTGTAGATTACAATTTGTAGTTGAACCGTTTGGACACTCAACTTAATGAACCAACCAATCAAAATTTAATAAGCGTCCCCAAAGTTGTTAAGCAAACGAATAAGAAAACTAGATTATAAAATTTTAGAGACTAGTTTAGTAAACAGGTTAATGTCCCCTCCCTCCCTGATATAATCTGGGGACTATAATGGGTGTATAATTTAATCATTTGCATTATAATCATAATTATAAAGTAGCCACAAAATGATTCAAGTTAAAGGACCCTACATTATTTGGATTTTTTATTATAAAAACTATTTTGTTGGTATGTGTCTTGAGGATAAGACAATTTACGATAAATTGGTTGAAAAGGTTAAACCCTTCTAGTTTGAGACAACCCCCATCAAAATTCAACAAAAGTACTCAAAGTTTTAAGCAAAAAAATAACATAATTATAAAACTTTGGGTACCAGTATAATTCACAGTCCAATGTCCCCTACTTTCCTGTAATTTTTAGACTAGTAGTAGTATGTTTACTGAAAATTGTTAAAGTATGTGACATAAGACTTTTTTGGTAGGTTTTATGCTATTATGAAGAAAAAAAGAAAAAAGAACACCCTCTCAAAAATAATTTAGGCTTAACTTTAACGAATTTTTTCAGCTTTTTACAGTTTTCCTATGCTTTTTCGAAAATATTTTAAAAGCAAAAATAGACCGCGAGTGTCCTATGAAGTCGGCAGTCGCGGCTAGACTTTAAAAAAACTGCTAGCGGCTACAAATATACATCTATACGCTTATTATCCACTTTGTATGGATGGGGCTTTTAACTTGTAAAACCTGTTCAGCGTATTTTGGTTTTTTAAGACGCGTAGCATATACACAATAATTTTATATTTGATAACATATGAATTTTTTTTAAATTCTTTTTTTTATCTTATTGTCCCTTCTTTCTGTCTATTTTTGGTATCTTTCTCTCTATCAATCTCTATCTGTCCCTCTGTATCTATCTATCTATCAATCAATCAATTTATCTATCTATCTATCTATCTATCTATCTATCTATCTATCTATCTTTCTATCTTTTTATCTGTATAGCTCTCTCTAAATAACTATTTATCAATATAATTTCTTATCTGTACATCTGTATAACTCTATAATTTACCAAAGCATTTCAGATTTTATTGGGTTGAATTGGGTATAATGAACTTTAAAGATATTTGTATGATGATATCACCCTAAATATATGGTTCTTAAATTTTATATTAATCTTTGATTATGAAGGTTAAAAAGTAGGTAGTTAATTTATGTTAACCCGCGACTTTGGCGTAACTCGTTGTTTGGAAGGTGATTAAGACTTCCAGACAAAGGTTGTGCAATCAAAAGGTTGGTTGTCTTACGGAAGGTTGACCAAATAACCATGGACATTATTAAACAAGGTTTGATTCAGAGATACAATAAATAAATATCTCGTGTTGTATCTGGTCCTCAAAGGCTAACCGAGGCTAACCTAACAATTAGGCAAAGCTTTTCGCATTAAGGGTTTTGTTGTCCTTGACATATTTCAAATCATTGCATAAGCGTTAAATCCATATATAAAATATCTTTCCAAAAGTCAGATAAACAATAACATCCTGCTACTTTTCAAGGATATTTTAGCAAACATACATGTACGGACAAACCATTTAAGTAAAGCAGCTTTTTTACTCATGAAAAAATTGTTGGCTTAAAAAGGCGCATTTTCTCAAGTGTTTTGAATTAACTGATACCATCTCTCTTACCAAATTTGGAAAAACTTTTTTTATGTATTTTCTCCCATGGTTCAATACTAGTGAGTAGTGTACACCTGGATGTTTTTTTAGAAGTGCAGCTACTTTACAATTAGGCCATGTCTGCTCGTCCGACAGTCCTATGTTCTGTCTTTCACAGATTGTCTGAGTGAGGGGTGAAGAAATTTGAATGTTAAACAGGCCACCAAAGTTTAAATACATGTTTTCTCATTCACACCCCCAAATATAATAAATAAAATTACCCTTTCTAAAGAATAAAATTGTTGGTAGAAAAGTTTAAACACTTTTGCTCTATACTAACCAAGATCATATATAAAAGATTTGAAAATTAAATAATTAATTAATTAAAAATCAATAAAAGAGCATCGTCTTTATATAACTTTGGAGACAAGTTTATTTAAATTTGGAGTTCGGGGGTACCTCCGTTGTTAATATTTATATTTTATATTCTGTTTATATTTTGAATATATTTTACATTTTGAACATTGTCATCCTTGTTCATATGTGTGTGTGCTTTTTATATGTATGTGTATTTTAGAATGAGTAATAAGTTTCACGTAGAGTTTTTAAGTCTTTTACACGACTTCTATTTAATCTCGCTACTTTTTTTTTGTCTTAGTTACTGTATATACGGCTATAGATCCATCTCAACTCTAGGCTACTTTATCAAACTAACATTTTGTGCATAAAAGGTCTATATTTTAAAAATTAAAGGAATAATTCTCAATTGTCCTGTAAAGGAAAAAACATAAAATCAATAACAATACATATTATAAAAGTCTATTACTACGGTTACGACTATGAAAGCATCTTATAGTAAAGTCGTAATTAGAAAGTCTCGATAAAAAGTTAAGTTTTTAAAGGCGATGCAATCAAAAATCTACAAAATTAGATGAACATTTTATTATTTAAATTATTTTTAAAAACAGGTGTTAACCAGTTTATTACTGCAGCTACAGTTAAATAAAATTCTTTAAATTAAGTATTTGATTGGCGTTTGAATAAATTTTACTGTATTTGGATAAAAATGTAAGAAGATACATGAACATAAACGTGGATATACTTAAATACACTCCCAGTGATGTTAACCCAAATGAACAATTTTGTAGATTATATAGTATATAAATACTAGTAAAATACTAGCGGCTACGCCCTAGAGGCCTCTAGGGGCACTTGAGGAGGGGGTATTCGAATTTGATAGCCCAATTTCTTATTTTAGATTTTAAAAGAAAAAGTAAAAAAAAAATATTTTTGGGGGTGGAAATTTTTTTATTTTTGGGAGAGTTGGGGGTGCCCCACCCCCCAAGAAAATAGTTATAAACCTTCCCGGGACCTATGAGAAGCTACCCTCTTAAGGAGAACCCGATCGGTTCAGCGGTTAGCGAAATCCTTCGGTACAGACACACAGATACACAAACAGATAAACATCCTGTTTCTTTAGTATAAGGATATATCCAGGTTGAAAAGTATGGACATTACTAGTGTAAACCAACCAACCAATATATTTAGGTTAGACAAACAAGAAAGTGTTTGTCAGAGAAATTTTTACCAACAGCTGTGTATGTTTTAAAATAGAAGCTGGTAAAATAATATTCTGTGTCAGACAGATAGGCGGACAAAACATTGCTACTAAATATAGCAAACTACCCAGTACTTTACAACGCCTATGTACATTTCTATATACCCAGGGGATGCTATTCAGCCAATTAATTCCATTTAAAATTAAATATTTTGTTGGAGTAAATTTGAAGTAAAACTTGTTTTTTGGTGTAACTGAAAGGGAAGTGTGTAAGAAGGGGAGAAAAAAGGGAAGAGGGTTGAGGGGAAATTTTCTTTTAGAATAGTTTGTCAGAATCACATTCCCCTTTCCCTGGATGTACCTAGAGGCAAGATCAAATGCAGGGAACAAAAAAGATTTCGTCTGGGTCATAGGAAATAAAAAGACGTGAATTCTAGAAAATAAAGTGTAACATATCTCAGGAAGGGAGGGGACTTTGGACGGTAAATCATATTAGAATCCAAAGTTTTATAGACTAGTTCTACTTATTGTTTGAGGTTTGAGTACTGTAATAAAATCCTGATTGGGTGGTTCAAACTAGCAGTGTCTAAACTTTTTAGCCAACAAGTTTGATCTAATATGAGTAAAATGATTAAGCTGTTTTGAATATAAATTTGAGTAAATCCCCAATGATAATGAACAAAATTACCCCTTAAATATTTAAAAATTAAAAGATTTGACACAACTAGATTTAATAGAAGTAACTAAAATTTTCTAAGCGACCTTTTTTTAGAAAATATATCCCCTCTTTGGGTCAGAGTTTAAAAATATTACACTTTTAGCTGTAAACAACATACTAATTTAAACTAATGGATTTCAAGGCATTGCAAGTATATTTAGGGGCCAGTGTTTTGCAACTTACTTAATATTAAAAACAAGAACGATTATTTCCAATAATATTATTATACTAAAGGGAAAGCTATTATTGCGTATTTTCATATTGCTTCCATGTGTCCCCACTTGTTGAAAGATCCGTAATTTCGAAACTTAATAACTTAAATTGCCTAAGAATTGAAATTTTCTTGAATTTTTGCCATCCTCATAAAAAAAACTTTTTTTGAGAAAAAAATCTTCGCAGCCTTAGAGATTTGAAAAAACTGTGCCATCAATCTTTTCTTATTACTGACTTTATTTGTTGTTTTCTTACTCTTACATAGAGTAACTTTTTACTATTGAAAGAATAGACATTGTCAGTTCTTTTATCCACCTGTCAAAACGTAATGAAAAAACATGAATTCATCAGCTGTTATTTAAGATAGACACCTATAATTTGTGGGTCAGATTCTCTAACTCCATTGGTATTCAGTGTATAAATTACTTGTTAAGGTAATAATTAATAAGTTACACTTTATATAATAACAGTAATGATAATTATCAATAATGTAAAGAATGTATTTTAATGTAAATAATTAATTATGGTTGTCTACTATAAGATACAAAATAGGCTAATTTTAAACCGTTTTTACTGGTGCAAAAGTTGAAGGCAATTGTTCAAATCAAACCATGGACTAATAAGAAGCATTCATAATAAGCATAAATCAATCATTTTCAACAACTTAAATTTGCAGATAGTCATCCAATTACTTTAGGCTAATCTGTCTATTCTTTCAAATATTAATCCTTGTCTAGCTATCAAGGTTAACACGGTGGAAACTTAAAAATATAGAAACTTGTGTGTCCTTACTTCCTCACAAGTATCACAGTATCAAATTATTACAACAGCACTCACTAGCTTGTTTCATTCTCATCATTAAATACTTTACACTTGAGGGAAGGGGGGGGGGGGAAACATTCAAATTACAATTTTATTTTTTTTTAATAAGTAAAACAATGGAAGGAATATATTTCTAAAGAGTGATTGATACCGCTCCAAAAAGAATACCCGGCCACGTTTTCGAGATCCTTATCTACAGATAGACAGTTATTTTTTCTTTTTTTTTGGGGGGGGGGAATAGCTTACAACCAGTAGCTACATTTCCTGTAGAGTAGAGCCCAAACGTTTCATCGGTAACAGATAAGCTTCAGGCAAATAGATAGACACCGTTCTATTCTTTTTTTAGGATGAAATACAAAGCGGATGTGAATGCACACTAGAGGAAATTCAGTTTCTTGACTTTTAAACTTTTCAAACATTTGTTTGTTTGGAACAAGATGTTTGCTGCCTCGTTATGCTCATACATTGCTGCAAAATTAATCCACACTTTTACGTTTACGATACGATATGAAACGATACATGATTTTTAAGTATAGCTTTATACTGGTTGTAATCCAGCGAAAAATTACTCGGTATTAAAGCTATGCTGAAAAAATATTTAAGTTAGTAGAAAATTTGCTGTTTAGAGGACCAATTTTTGATAATATTAAAGAAACTTCCCTTTTAGGCAAAAATTGAAGGCAGGATTCTAGTAATTAATAGGGATACAAAGCATATTCTTCACTAACAAAGTTAGTTCCTTCATTTTTATAATAGTTTAATTTCTCTCATTCGTTGGCTAAATTGATCTGATTGTACAAACTAGCAGTGTCTTGACTTTTCCACCTTTAATTTTAATCTACTAAAGAGGTAATTTTGTTTATTATAATTTTGGAGTGTCCATCAATTTGATGTCCATCCCTAAGATGTTGAAAACTAAACCGAATTAAGAATTTACAAAATATTATTTTCATATCTTATCTAAGGGCTTTTAATTAATCCTTTTTTGACGTAATTGGGATAAGGCCTTTAACTAACTAATATCCGTCAGAAATAAAGAGGATTTTAAGATAAAAAACCTTTTAATTAATAAAAAAAAAAGAATAATCTCCTTTTTTTATAAATAGACAAACGCCATATAATCTCTAGCATATATCCTATTTTATGAAATATTTAGGATTTTTGTCTGCATCTTAAGATTTAAGTGAACCGATTATGTTCTCTATTTTAGGGAAGATTGATATTGGTCCTAGGGTGCATGGTTTTTACCATTTAATTTTGTATTTCAAAGCTTGAGATGGTTTAGGCCCCTTCCTACCCCTAAGAATATACAGTCCCTAAACGTTAGAGTTCAGCCACTAGTTACTTTATAATATAAAAGGATACAAAAGTTCTTTTTAAAATCCTTTTATTCTGGAAATTTGAAAGGTTACCCTTAACTCATGAAGGCAAACATAAATATTCACTGTGTTAGCAGTTCTGGTAAATAATTACAAATAGGTGAGAACAGATATAATAGAGTTGTACAACTATAGACTGACCAGCAGGCATTGATGTACATAAATGCCTATTGATAAACCACCTATTTTTTCATTAGATAGTTGCATAGAATTAGAATATGATAAAATTAAATGCAGACCTTTAATTGCTCTAGCAAATAATTACAAATAGATGAGAACAGATATAATTGAGTTGTACAACTCTAGACTGACCAGCAGGCGATGATGCGCACGATTAACTATTAATGCCGCTAATAGGTTATGTAGCTGTCTAAAGTTCCATAGCAAAATGGAGATAGATGTCCCTGCTTTTGGCCTACCTATTCTATTGACGTCAGAGGGGTTTCTTTCCTTATTTCCTTTCTCTTTTATTCTACTATGACGTCAATAGAATAGGTAGGCCTAAAGTGGTGACATCTATCCCAATTTTCCTAGGGCACTAAACACAGCTACATAGGTAATGGGTATTTCTTCAAGCTATACAGGTTTAGACTGATCATAAAAGCATGTTTATCTCTACAATTTTAGCACTGCTTTCTTTCTCGTTTTGTGGTCTTACTGGTTTAACTGGTTCAAGGACAAACGCATGAGTCCCAAACGTCGGAGTGGACAAACACAGGAGTGTTAAAATAAAAATTTAGGTAAGTATTTCTTTACAGGTTAGGTTAGCATAAGATATGAATATACAAATAAGCCATCCGCAGGGGTTAGGCATTTAAAAAACCCAAAATATGATTTAAATAGGTTAGGTTAGGTTAAGTGTCCACTCCGACGTTTGGGACTCCTGCGTTTGTCCTAGGACCGTTGAACTCTAATGTAAATAGATAATGTCTATTTTTAACTTTTCTCTAATTTACATAGAACATATAAACTGACTACAGATTATTTTAAACTTTGTTTATTTTTACACTGTTCGGAATACTTCAATTTTTGAATAGGTGTATGTATATGCTTTATTGCTGAAAGGTTACGTAAAAATACAAGGACATTCACGTCCATTTATTTAAGAACCATCCCCATCAACTTAATAAAATAGACTGTATCATGTATGCAAAAAAATGTATTAATGTTTCCAACTGAAATTTTTCCATTTTTTCCTTAGTAGCTTACTAGCTTCGCCCATAGAGGCCTATTTTTGGTGAGATAGGGGTTATTTTTTCTTGGGATGATTTTTTTGGAGGGTTGTGGTATCCTCCCCCAAAACTATTATACACTTTTTCAGGACAAATGAGAAGATGCATTGAAAAGGAGAACCATATCGTTTCATCGGTTAGCAAGATTCTTCGGTACAGATGACACACACACACACAGACATCATGATACTTTTATATAAGAATGCGTTGTACATATAGTTATCTAAAATATAATTAATTTACATTTGTAATTTGTGTGTCTTATTTAAAAGTTTGTTTTATACAAAAATCGGCAATTTTTATCTATAAAGCTTTCACATATTGTTAACAGATATAAAGTCATAAGTAAGTTGAAATGCATTCCCTTTTCTTTAACTTTTTAAAACAAGTCAGATTCTTATAAACACTTAACAACTTTGGTTTCCTGTAATTTATGGCAAGTCTAAATAAATTTAACAAATTCTACATTCTAAAGTAGCTAAATATGTTAATGTAAAAATCGAAAACTATCCCTAATCTATGAGAAAAATGACAAGTATTAATAATCAACCTTATGCAAATATTACTTATCAATCCGCTGCCTAATTTTGGAGACTTTCAACATTATTAATAGCAGGTTCAACATTAGGAAAAATTGGAGACACAGATAGAAAGATATTATAAAAGAAAAAGAAAGAAAAAGAAAGAATGAGACAAACAGATAGATGAATAAATGAACAGAAAGATAGTGAAAAAGAAACAGAAGGGGGAAAAGGAGACAGAAATAGAGAGAGAGATAAAGATTGATTTAGAGAAAGAGTGATAGAGAGATAGATAGACAGACAGGCAGAAAGACAGATCGATAAATGGATAAATAAAGATGAGGATACTGAAGAAAAAAAAGAAAAAGAAAAGAGAGAGAGAGAGAGAGAGAGAGAGAGAGAGAGAGAGAGAGGGAGAGAGAGAGAGAGAGAGAGAGAGAGAGAGAGAGAAAGAGAGAGATATATAGGTGGATAGAGAGATAGGCAGACATACAGATAGATGGATAAATAAAGAGAAAGACAATGAAGAAGAAAGAGAGCGAGTGTAAAAAGAGACAGAAAGAGAGAGATGATGAAAGAGAGGGTGAGAGATAGACAGATAGATAGATAGATAATTAAAGAGAAAGAGAGGGGGAAAGAAGACAAAAAGAGAGAGAATCGATAAATTTAAGTTTTAACTGATAAACATTGTATGGGAAAAAGCGAGAAAAAAATAAAAGAAAAGAAAGCTAAAAGAAAATTTATATGTCCCATAGGCCATTCAAATGTAAATAGAGAATTGAAAATTTTTTTTAATAGGCGGAAGAAGTGAAAAATATATGCCTTTTTTCAAAAAGGCATGAAAGTACAGCATATGAAACAACAAATCAGGAATTTTAAAATAATTATTTCTAAGAAATCAAAAAAACCTGACTTTGTATTGTAAGCACCTTGTATAAATAACAAATTGAAACCAAATAAAGATTTTGGTCAGAGAATGTTTAATGTCTATTTAGCCAAATAATATTCAATTATAGGGTGTCCACAAAATTCAACTAAATTAGGTAATCTAAAAGTAGTAGGAAGTTTGTTTGTCTGTATGTCCAGAGGGCTTTGGTGTACTTAAAATCTCTAAAAATACCAAATTAGTAGATATATAATTTCAAATGTGGCTTAGTATTTTTCCCGGGCAGGTTTTAGGATATTTTCAGGGTGTTTTTGTAATTCAACCTCACAAGATAAAGATTAAAGCAAATGAAACTTAAACAATGAAAACTTCTATAATTGAATATGCTGTAACCATTTAAATTTTTTTATGAAGGAACATATATACAAATAATATTTATAAATGTGTAAATTAAAATATTTTTGCATACAGTTTAGCACCTAACATCTATGTATGTTCGTTTGGCACATTTTTCCCGTTATGTTTAAATCTTAAATTTGGAAGAAATTAGAAGATAAATTATGCATATTTCTACAGAGTTTATAGTGATTTGGCAATGTATAGTAAATAATCTATTACTTTCCTATTTGTAATAAAATAATTTCTCTGTTAGTAGATTAAATCTATTAAAAGCTATGCAGGTTTGATATTATGAATATATAATTTCTGGATCTTACACCAGATTATCATGAAGTCTTCTAAAGTGAAACTTGTAACTGGCTAAAATAACAACAGATCTATAGTATCGATGTATATACAGATAACTACCTCCCTTCCTTTTCCAATGACCTTTTCGTCTGCTTCTAAATTATTTTTTGCCACTTGGCTGTGTTAATAAAAGCAACACCATTGGTTGATTTTCAATGACCTAATAGAAAGGTTGCACAAGGTTGATGCGATGGGGAGATACAGTTATTTAACCCTTTCTCCGTCTAGTGTTTTACTCTAAATCTCTCCTACAGGAAGAACGGACTGACCAATAAATGATAATGACCCTGTTAACAACCTGAATTGACGACAACGTTTATTCTATATTTATTAGGCTATATGCGTTGGCCAATGGACATATTTTTAGTGAAAAATATGGATCTGTCATTTAAGCAATTATCAAGATCTTAATGTATAAGCATCCAGCTTATTTTACATATTATCAATAATAAAAAATACAAAACAAATTACGAATTACATATAGTTTTATGTAAGAATATTAAAAAAAGATATAAATAACAGAGATCTCTATTTTCCACAACGGGAATAATTAATCCACCTAGACAGACATTTTTGTAACAAAATCAATCAAGGATTTGTATTTTCTTTTGCCTTATTCACTTTTCCTATTGGCAACAGTCTTACTAGATTCTAATAAAAAGGTATAAACAATATAATTTGACGATGCTGCAGTTATTACACAGTTATATGGGAGAGACAGACGTACATATAAACCGACCTTATCTATAGAATAACTACGGGGCTCTTATAGATATAGCATTTTTCTAACCCTAGATTGTCTAAAAATGATTTTCAAAAAATTTGTACCTAGAAGTAAAAACAATATAATTTGACCCTGGTACGAGTGGTTTCTGTATTTTTATATTTTCTTATCAGTTAGGACTTTACATTACATGGATTATGGTTTATTTAAGGAAATAGCCTAAAACCATTTAAAACCGCAACCAAATCTGGCCAGCCATTTTCATGATATTTTGCTTGTTACAAAAATTGACTGGGTAAATTTAAATTACATTATTAAATCTAGATTAAAATGGTTCGTAATATTTGAAGAACGGAGGGGGTAACGGAAAAAAGCTTAAATAGCAAGGGGTTTTTAAAAAGCCCCCACCCCATAAAAATATTGCTTTCCTGCTTAAGTAGATATTCTTAGATTATTATTCCACACCGATTATTATAGGTTATATTATACAAGGATTCATGTACGAATGTAAATACAATTATATGCGTTATAGATAGAGTTTTTAAAAGCGTTGCTTTACTACAATTTTGGTATTTAATTGCATGTAGGTACTATTCAGCTTTGTTTAGAGTAGTTTTTTATCACATCGTATCATAGACATCTTTCCGGCCACGGATAGTAAAATGAAAAATTATAAAATTTATTTCCAGCTTTGTTGGCCTCTACGGGCCGAAGGACCAACAAAACAGGAATTAATTCTATGATTTGAGTTATCATTTCTTTAAAAGTTATCTACACTACGTTACGGTACATGATTTCTAAGTATTGCTCAGAACCAGTTACAATCCAGCAGTTTGACCAGATTAGAAGACATATTTGAATATGATTTTTAAAAAACTTTTTGGTGTTTTGTAATTTATAATTCATTGGTTTTATCAGAAAGTCCAGTAATTCAAATTTTGTCCTCATAATTTTAACTTATTTTTTTGTTTTAAACAAAATATTTTAGGTATTTTTTTAGCCTTGTTCCAATTTACCCCGTAATTCATAAGCATCTGTAGTTCAAATTCAGAGTTTAAGGGAAAAAATCTTGTAGTTGTGGGAAAAAAATATTTACACTTAGATTTAAAAAAAAAAAACTTTAAGCCATACTTTTCAACAAATAATAAAGGTGTAATTTTGTTTATCATTATTTTATCATTCTTCATGTCTTATCCCTTAAGATTCCTGCTGATTTTCACTAATTTACTGTTCTCTAATTCCCTGAAAAGTAAAAATTGACCTTGGCTTAAATTCCCCAATGCAAATAATTCAAATATCAAAATTTTATGCTTCACTGTGGCTCAAAATGGACAAAAAAATACATTCTAGTTTGTTGTTAATAGAAGGGTTGAAACAAAGTCCACATAGTGTAATAGGGTAATTTCATTATTATAGAGTATTGCATGATTACAAGTATATTAATAAAAAATAAATATCTTGATAATTACAGGGAGGGATGGGACATTGGACTGTAAAATATGATGGTGCCCAAAGTTTTATGAAAAAGTTCTCTAATTTAATGCCTAAAAAACCTCAATTTTAGTTGGGTTATACAAACTAGCATATTAGTGTCTAAAATTAGTTTAAATCTACAAAAGGAGTAATTTTGTTTATTATAATTGGTGAATACATCAATTTATTGTACATTATCTTATCCCGTAAGATCCTTGAGTAGTGAAGATTTTAGATATGTTCTGATCTATCCTTATATTATACTTTAAGGATCTATTATTTTTTTTATATATTTTTGGTTTTTCGAGTCTTTTTCAAATGACTTTTTAATGTGAACTTAAATACTATGGATTTGAATTTTCAAACAGTAATTAAAAGTCTTGTCAGTAGAATTAATGTATAAGTATTTATGCATAACCCAGACAACTACCTGGTTACAGTAATGGAGACCATTTTGTCTGCTATCAAAATTTTGTAGCGACCTAGCATTGTTTATTTTTTTTATTGAAAAAAGTGATTGTCATATTTAGATCAAGTTTAGACTTTCAGATAATTTTTAAAATCATAAAAGGTTGATTTCCCTGATGCTTAACGTCGGCTGACGCTCGGCTGCCGAGCCCAGTTCAAAAGTTTTCAAACTTTTCCGCCACACACCCTTCACAACTCACTGTAAAAGTCTGGTAGTGGGAATAAAACAACAAATATTATTTTAGCAACATGGTAGTATTAGTTTTCCTTAAGCAATTTAGCAGGTGTTAGATTTCATATCGAAATATCTTACTTAAAATTTAAGAGAGAAAAAATTATTATTTAACAAATTAAATTATTAAAAGATAATATACTGGGAAAAGGAGAGGACATTGGGCTGTAAATCAAGTACGTCCAAATTTTGAATTTTTACCCCCCCCCCCCTCAAAAATTAAAAAGCTTGGATGTCCTTGCCTATATGAAATAAAGATTTTCCCCCCTCCCCATCAAATAAATTTACACCCCAAAAATTTAGAATTTTGAATTTTTAGCCCTCCCCCCCCCCAAATGAAAAAGCTTGAACCCCCTTTGCTGTAAATAACACTGGTACCAAAAGTTTCATTAACAAAATTTCTTGTTTGTTGGCCCATAAAATTTGTTCCTTTTAATTTGTTCTTGATTGAACCCATAAGGAAAAAGGATAAGAGGATGAATACTCACCCCTTTTTCATGGTAAAATACTACTTCCCCATCCCTAAATTTAGAAGCAGACGAAAATCAAAAGCCGCCCAGGGCTTTTTGTAAGTCAATCATAAATAATAATGTGAATAAAAAGAAAAGCGATATGTAGCAAACAGCCGTGGGCGGTCAGAATCAGCTGAATGTTCATTATGAAAAAAATTTCCCCCTTTTTAGAAATAGAAGGATTCATCTTTCATGAACATATTTTTTTTAATAAAAATAAAATTCTATGTAATTTTAAATTAAAACATTAAAACAAAAATATCTAATCTAATATTCTTGCCCTAAATATGGAAATAGTAAAAAGTAAAAAAATATTCTTTTTAATAATTTTTAATCCTCCCATTTGAAAAGTAGTGGCATAGCAATAAATTTTAGCGTGGCAACAGCGCTGAGTAGGCCTCTAGGCCCACTGCCTATTTTCGTCTTCTAGTTGCTTCGATTCCTCTCTTTTATTTTTTTCTCTATGATTGAACCTTACATACCTTTAGTATCAAAACATTCCCACTAGTGATTCTAATATTCATTACAGGTAATTTTGTTTAACGTAATTAACATGGAGATCAATTTATTGACTATTATCTTACAGTTAAGATCTCTGAATGTCATTACGTCTAATCTTTAGACATTTTTAGGATCATATCTGATAAAATTTGATATAATGCCTTTTTTTCTTTAAAATAATATTTTAATTGTTGAAGTCGCTTATCTTACCCATCTGTCTTCAAATAATGCAAACAAGTCATTTTTCAATTTTTTAGCTGTACATTTTCTTTTGTAAATACCCAATTTAAAATAAATAGCATTATTATTGATGCAAAAACATTTTTCATATCCTTCGTTTCCATACAAAATGTCTGGACAATTGAGCAAATTTAGAGTATCTAGCGTCTGCTAGCTGGCTTTAAACAAGGATTATAGTATTCATTTAGCGATAGTCATACAGACAAAGTAATTTAAAAAGCAGATATAGATATTCAATGATCATTAATCAAATGCAAGCCTAAAAGTTTCTAAATTGTAATAAATATATCAGCTGATATAAAGTTTGAAAAGAATATTACAGATTATCTCTTTATAAAAATCTTTTTAAAAATAAGGAAAACTATAATCATATTTGCTGAACACTCAATAGTTGAAATATCTAATATCATTCCTGCAACAAAGTTTCACATCCTAAAGTCTGAAAATTGGTGTCTAAATATTCCAACAAATTTAATAATCATTGGTATATTTAAAACTTATACATTGTATAAAAAGCAACAATTTCTTTAAAATGAAATTCTTTTAATCATTTAATGTTTATGTAAAACCAAGCAAAAATTATTAGCTCAAGAGATTTCCCACAAATAAAAAAATATGTTTAATTTAGGTAAAAATAAAAAGACACAAAATAAATAAAGGAGTACACACAATTGAAGCAGCTTAAAATGCATAATACAATTTGATATCATACAAATGACCTAGGATAGGCCAGTATACGTTTTACTATTGGTCAATTACAATGTTCACTGGCATATAATTGGTCATTTGTTTTGTATGGTGTCATTTTTTATTAGACACTTAAAGCTGCTCCCACACAATCAATTCCCAATTCATATTTTTGCTGTTTTGTTCCTACACTTTTATATTTTACCCATCTTCATTGTGAAACTTTGCGGAACAAAACCTTTTTTCAAATTTTGCAATTACACTAATCTAATAAGAATTATAAATTGAAAATCACTTTATATCTTGATTTTTCATAAAGAAAAAGGTGATATTACCATTACAAATTTAAGGCAAATTATCTAAAGTAAAAAGTAGAACGATTTCTGTCTGTTCGTATAAAGCTTAAGATCTCGCTAACCGCTAGATCAATTAGGATCAAATTTTCAGAACACATTCCTGCTGATCAATAGAAGGTTTTAGAAAAAATTATTGGGGATTGAGACAACCCTTAATTACAAAAGATCCCTTCTAATAATATTTAACAACTACATTGTAGGATGGGGGATTCCTGATCTTCTCTCGCGAATAAGCTTACATGTTATTCTTTACTTTAATTCAAGCATTCAAAACTAAAGTCGCATCTTTTGGTAATAAATGTATTAGGTCTTTGAACTTAGATAAATGTTTAAGTAGCAATTATTTTTATCTTTGCAATAATGTGTCTCTTCTCATAGACTCATTTTCATATAGACTCAACATTATAAGAGTTAGTGTCAAGAAAAAACGGATAAATTTCACCGTACAATTTTTAAAAAAATTTTATTTACAAATGTAATGTTAAAATGCCTTAATTTTTAAAGTCTTTTACAATTTTTGTTTTTTGATTAGCAGAAAAGCTGTGATTAAATCATAATTTACGCATCCATATCTTTTAATTATTCAATTCATATTTTTGTTCTCTAAAAAATTGTCTTTGATTTGAAAAAGATCCATGATTTTTCACATTAGAATTTTATTACTAGGTATCTTTTTCAAAAACTTGTATTTTGTACTTTTGAATCATTTACTCATGTTTAGATCTTGTTCTAGATCTTAATCTTATACCATTTGTCCATGGTTATGTTTTGTTAATAAAGGTAAAAGAATAGATGGCTGGTTAACCTGAGATTTTTCTGGAAAATTAGGGTAAAACTATTATTGAAAAATCTCCTCTCATAAGCAAAGACATGTTAAAGTATATACAGAGAACTTAAGTGTACAAAGTTAGCCTGAACTAACCTTCATATATAAACATTCCATAATATGTAGAATACCATTTCCTACTAGTTTAAAAAATAACTTCACTAAAAACATATGGCATTCAAATTATTAAATTATAGATTAAATATGAAGATGTCAAGCCCCTGCCATTTAATTTCGCTTTTACATGAAAAGTAACATGATTTTTAATTCAACAACATCACATTTTTTCTATTTTCATGCATATTTATAGGTGTTCTATCAAACCTGCATATTTTCCTTTCTTTTCTTTGTTCAAACATTAAATATTAATAAATTGCTAGTTGCACAATATCAACATAAAACGTGAATTTTTCAAAATTAATATTTGTAGCTTTTTTAAAGTCTGGAAAAACCTTTCAGGGCTAATGAATTGCATGGTAATGATCCTGCAAGGTGAGAGCTTTGGGTGTGAGAATTTAGATAACTTCTACAAACTCTTTTCTTTCTATACAACTTTTGATTCTTTTTATTAGTTTGTAAATCTAACAAAACACTTATTTTGAGAGTCTGGTGTATTTGTAATGTATGCATTTCTAGTCAGTAGAGAGGTCAGTAGCTTCTTGCCAGCTTTTTTATTGCATCTAATTTAGGATAAGAAAATACAATTTTCCTTAAGTGTATTTGTGTTAGACAAATACATGTCAATTTAATTAAACATTCATTTTTGTACCAAAATTTAAACAAATCTTAATAAATTCATATTGAAATAGCTAGAACATTAGATCTGCTTTTTCATAAGGTATTTAAACTTAAATATGTAAATTTGATCCTAAAACCATTTGTCATCTTTAATCAAATTGAAAATTTTGGGATAGTAGTGGGTTTCCATTATTCTGGTTTTTTAAATTAACTGTGCATTCCAAGCATTTTACCAAGTTTCTGGAAATATATATTCGGCACTCTGCAAATTGTAACATGCCATTCACAATTTAAATTAGATTTCCATAATACCTGTCTAATATAAAGACAAGACAAGGCATCATGTGTTTAGCTTTGCAAATTGAGACAGTATAAAGTTAGGTAAAGTTTATGTGTGCACAGTAGAATAGTTATTATTGTCTTGCCAATTTGCCGCCTTAAAGTTTTAGTAGGTATTCCCACTTGATTACAGGGTTGCCATATTCTTTTTATTTTCAGATTTTTTACATTTCTAAGTGAATATATCTTATAATAAACAATAAAGTTTTATTTATGTGTTTCTTATGTGTTAGGTTAACAACTACTAAATTTTAGATGACAGAATTGCTCAAATGTAATTGATATAATTTTTAACTTTAAATCTAATATTAAACAATCATATTTAACAGAGTTTATTTAATGACTTAGAAAGAGCAAAAAAGACAGATAAAAACACCACCTTTATAAGATGCTATTTTACTTAAATAAAGTATCACAATTCACCAATTTATAACAATATGTGAGAAATAGAATTTTGCTTCTACAATTATAATTCTATGTCAACCATGTCTATCTGTCTGCCTAGTTTTAAGATATGACACAATGCAGGCATATCATATTATTCTATTTATGATTTGATTTCTATAAATGTGAAGGCTTAATAAGCAGATTAGCTCAGAAATCATAATGGATAAGAAGGACAATAAATTGACTTACACTACCAGTTACAATAAACAAGTTAAAATCTACGAGTAACTCGAAATGTATAGAGGAAAATCCCAAGTAGGTTTGCTCAAAGATGGGGCATCTTTGAGCAAACCTACTTGGGATTTCCTTCTATACTTTTTGAGTTACTCTTAGATTTTAAGATGTAACTAAATGACATAAGGTATAAATATTCTTCTAACAATCAATTGTATTTTTCATGATAATTATTTTTGGTCAAAAGGGGTTTTCTTGTGATGAATATCAAATATAAATCAGTCGAGTAATCAAGTATAACATTTGCCACTAAATAATATTACTTTCTAAAATTGGCAATTTAAGTGGTATACCTTTATTGTATTATTACTAATACAAATAATCATAGTACAATATACCCCTATGGTAAAGGTTCACCTAATAAATTTTGCATTTCTAGAAGGATAATAAACATTTTGTAAGCAAAATTAATAAGGACTATTATGTCCATAGGTAATGTAAAAACATTTTGGACAAAAGTTGTAAACTTTAGCAAGACAAACTAAATTAAGTTAATAAATCATGATTTTTTTCGGCGCTAAACAAACATAACAATTGTTTGTCAGGATAGACAGATGTACATACACATCATTTAAAGGGGTAGCTGAGCTTATCATAAAAAAAAGATCTTTTCCAAAATGGAATTTTATTGAATCTTTTCTACTAAAAGTTACTTTGTAGAATATCATGTTGAAAGAGGAATTCCTAACAGAATTGAATTACAGGAAATCAAGTCTCTAATGTTTTTCTTTTAGTGATTTAAGATTTTCAATATAAAATCATATAGAAACCATTTGTGGTTCCATGAACCTAAATTCTAAAACATAGAAATTTCACCTAATTGAATAATTAAGATATCATGATGCTAGCATTACACACAGACATACTGAGTGAGAAGCTAATTATAAGTAGATAATAATGGCAATTAAGAGGACAACCAAGCTTTTAAATTTAGGAAAATATTGAAGGAGGAAATAAAATCTAGTAAATCCTATGAGGGGGTAATGACTGTCTTGGGTATTAATAGTTATTTGTCGCATCGTATTGTAGACAACTTTCCGCGGATATGAAAAGGAAAAGTCATAAGATTATATAAAGTCTTATTAGCCCCGAGGGGCCGATGGACCGGGCTAACAAAACTAGTATTATTTTTATGATCCTTATTCTAATCTTTTTTGAAAACTGTTTCTTTTTTTCTTAAATTATCTGTTTTAACTTTTATGTAAAATTCTATCCCCGAAAGTTTTCTTTTACTTCAATAGGTGAATTTCATCTTCTTTTTAAAAGCGAAGCTTTTCTTTAATTAGGGTCGGTCCGTCCGTCCGTAATGGATAGCTTTTTTCGTTTATTTAGGCATGTAAGAATTGTCCTATCGATTTCAAACTTTGCATGGTGATTCCTGTAGTAGTTAGGTACGATTTAGAAAGCGTAGTAACTCTATAATCACTACCAGAATGTCCGTACGTCCATTTTAAACATGTTGATTTTTCTACTTTTTTTACAACAAACTTTTATGTGCTCTAATTATCCTATTGATCTGATTTTTGGTATACTGATTCCTGGGACAACAAAGTACAATATCATAAGCGAAGCAACTCAATAATAAAGTCCTAAAAATGTAAGTATTTCCATAAACACTATCCTGTATCAAGCCGTTTTCAACAAATTTACTTAAAATTTTGCTTCGACTCTTTATTATTTATATTCTGATTATTCAGTTCAGACACTATACAAGCGTTAATGTCCGTTTGTCCTTCCATTTCAGAGCTTCGCTTTTATGGATGTTGTCATCCTTGTTTATATATTAACAAGTAGATTCGTACCTAGATGTGGAAGGGGGATTCCCCGTTAATTTTTTAATTGATAAAAAAGAAGAGACAAAGTTAATAACTACTGAAACAAATTGTCTCTAGGAGGAGTGTTCCAACCCCCTAAAAATATCCCAAAAAAATCTAAAAGATGATCGAATTGTCATATGTCTAATGTTGAAATGACGAAATCTGACATGAGCTGATATTCACATTCAAAAACCCTTTCAAATTTTGCATCAGTTTTTCAAGGGTTAATACACAACTCAAAAAAACAATATTTCATATAATTTTCTTAACTAATTTAATACATTTGTTTCTGATTCTTTTTTAAAATCATGGATTGCTTTCAGAAATATTAACCAAGAAGGTAGAAGTCATTGGGCTGTTTATTACTATAGTCCCCAACGTTAAATAATAACGTTTTTGTTATTCGTTGGACTAACAACTTTTACTGATTGGTAGAGTTACCACGTTGAGTGTCCAAAGGTTTCAACCACTAATCGTTTTCACAGAAGACGTAATTTTCTGTATTATTATTGGAGATGTACATCAATTTATCGTCCATTTTCTTATCCCTTTAAATCTCTGAATCTAAACCCTAAATTATTTCAAATAAACAGGAATTGGGATAATGATTCGAAAAATATGATTAATTTTCAATTGGCATTAATGATCTAGTTAAAGAGAGAAATAAGGTGTAAAATTAATATGGATGTAGAATATATGTGGATATAATGAAAGGGGAAAAATGATCATCAATCTAGCTGGCTAACATGGAACTCGTTGATTGGTCAGTTCGTTCGTCCAATAGAGGGGGAGGGGATTGGTTAAAGGGGGTTGAAGAGGAGAATCGTAATTTTAGCTCGAATCTATTTGCGCAGCCACGTATATTTTTTATATAAAAATCTCTTTCTTCCTTTGGCAAGTGCAAGATCAAGAAGTCAGAAGATTTAAAATTTGAGGTGAAACTGTATTGCCTCCAAGCTTTCTATCAATTTTTAAAAAATATTTTGGAGAAAAAGACTAGCAGAAGATATAAACTATCATTTCTTCAGATGCCATAACCCCATCCCTGTGTATCTTAAATATCCTTTGCGAAGGTGTGAATTGCAATGCATGCAATTTTTATTCAATTCAAATCTTGTTGCTGTGCAAATTTTAACCTTCTACCATGCGCGAAAAATACGCAGTGTTATTTTTATTGTGAAAGTTTCATTGGTGGTTTCATAGACTTCCAAAAGGGTTGGGTTGGGTAGAAGGAGTATACCACCCTCACACCTTTGAAACCTAATTTTAACCCCACAAAGAAAAAACTTGGACGTCCTTGAGTGTCTTAGAGTGGTTGCAGGTTTCCCTAATATTGCATCTGGACCACAAAACGTATTTGCTATGCTTTTTTTATTTTAGGTTAGGTTAGAAGAGCTCCAAAGTAAAAGAACTATGCATGCTTAAGGACCTGCATGGGCTTAAAATATATTATTTCAAAAGTTGAAAATAGTGGTGGGGGGGGGGGGGGGGATATCGGTGGTCAAGAAAAGTAGTGAGTGAAAGAACAATGGTCAATTGTTTTTTATTAGGCTTAATTCATAAGTTAGATCTATTAAGATTATGAACGGCGGTCACCTTACATAGTAGCAGTAGTAGGAATCATATGCCTTTGATTATTACAAAAATCGAACTAACATCAACAATAACTTAAAGCTAAATTGGAATGCAATAATGATTGAATGATAATGTATGTCTTGGTTATTAAGTTATCTGCATAATAATTGGACAAACATACTGACAGTTTTAATTGTTAAGTTGCATGACTGCTTACAATGCAAGCTACTAGTTCATTGCATTTCCATACAGTCAGGGACTTGGATATAATAGGAAAAAATTATGTTTTCCTTCAAAGCCCCTCCCTCCTATATTTTGAAAAAAATAGTTTTCATTGTATTTGCCTTTTACTTCAGGTCAGATAAGGTTGTATTGAGTACAGGATAGCCCTAAATTGTTTTCAATTATTTAAATGTGGATGTTTTAATTTAATTAGTCAATCCCACTATAAATTCAATTTTAGTATTAAAATATAAATTAAGATTTTTGGTGTTTTTTAAAGAAGTTTAATTCTAATATTTTTATTTTCATATTTCATATAATAAACTCGCTATGGCCGTTCAATGCCTCCCTGACTTATATGTATACTCATTGTGCATGTATAATAATATTCTTATTCAATTGATTAACATAAAATTTGCAATTAACACATCGTGTACGGAATAATTTAAGTTTTTACTGCCATTTTAATGATAAGTTTTTTATTGTGCTAAAATAAGAATTTGGTACTTTTCGATTTTTAAACCATGAAATCGAAATTCAAGCTTCTACGGGACTTCATCTCTGCAGGGTTATCTTAATTTTTGCCTAACTTAACTAAACAAAAAAAATGCATCAAATGAATCGAACAAGGACGATTATATCGATACATGCCTAGCAGAAACAACTGGACGACTGCCCAGTGCTGAGCCCTGCTGTTTCACAACACTTCCTTACTTCAAAATCTCATTAGAGCACTTTAAATTCTATTTTGTCTATCTAGCTATCTAAAATGTTAACTGATAAATACTTTTACTCTATTCCATGAAGTTGAATGTATTCTTTATGACGAGCAATAAATAAGTCAGTCAAAGTCAGGGAGGAGGGGACAGATAATGGCATTGAAAGTAATCTACAACTATTCCTTTTCTTTACTAAATATAGCTACATGACGTAAAATTTAAACCCAAGAATTGGGGGATAGACTAGTTTATCATCCATTGTCTAATACCCGTTTCCTTGTTTAAAGTGCTATATAAAGGGATCTAAAGGGATAAGACAATAGCCGATAAATTGTTGTACATCCCCACTGATGATATAAAAATAACCTGTTCAGTAGATTACAATTAGTTGTTGAAACGTTTTGACACTCAAATTAATGAAACAACCAATCAAAATTCAATAAAAGTCCCCAAGGTTGTTAAGCCAACGAATAAGAAAAAGTTATCATTAAACTTTGGGGATTGATGTAATAAAAAGGCTAATGTCCCCTCCCTCCCTGGCTATAATGAATGAGTGATTTTGGACTAACCTAAAAAAAGAATATAAAAGCTTTAATTTGCAACAATGCAAGGGCGAACCGGAGAAGGTTGCTACTAATGTTTTAATGAATACTGGCGACAATGCCCCTAGAGGCATGTTAGGACACTTTAAAGAGCCAGAGGTTAACAAAATTAAATTATTAAAATATATATTTTTTTAATTTCTTGGGGGGAGGAGGATGAAATTGAAAATAAAAGAGGGGTGGGGAGTTTATTGTTTGTTTGTATATTACGTTTGGTCTATTTAGGTTAGGTTATATTAGATACTGGGTAGCCCCGTAGAAAAAAAAACAAGCTTTCCCCCTTACCTTATTTCAATTATTTTAAATAAGAGGAGGGGGGGGGATCTCAATGTTTAACATGCACAGTGCAAGAACATTGCTCATTTTCCTTATTTTTATGACAACATTTGTCCTTGTTTTAACGATGTCAATGCTTTCTTTTATATGAATTCCAACAATATTTTACACGAATCAACAAAAAGTGTTGTTTTCTTAAAATTAGAAGTGACAACATCCACAATTTTACGGCAAAGTAACTCTAAATTATAATCTTACTGTCTGTATATACATATAACGAATATTTTTTTGTTTCATAAAAAAATGGACTTGTTCTAAAAGGTCCGAAGGGAAAGAGCCTGAAATTGTTTTTTTTTTTCAAATTCTCTAACCACTAAACAAAGATTGTAAGACATCAAGTGTCGCCATATCTTGATTGAATGACAAATTAACCCTCCCAAATCTGTTTAATCTTCACATCTATACCTTTTTTCTCAGGGATTTACAAGATTTTGAACAAAACAAATATGTTTATATTTATAGGGGTGGGGAGGGGTAGTTTTCCTTGCGTTTGTTTTTTTTACTTTAGATCAGGTTAGTTTAGGTCCCCCCCGCAGGACTTAGACATAGGTAATACTAAGCTTGATCTTTAACTCGTTTTTATGGTGCGCTGAATTGGGGCGATTCAGAGGTGAACCATAGGTGCGCTGGTGGTAAGCCACAGCGCACCTGATTTTTAAAAGATTTTCGGCGCGGTGTTGTTAAATCGCTTGCGCACTTACTAAAATATCAATCTGCGCCAGTACAACTTTATTACTTAAGCAGTGTCAGTAAGGTGAGTGGCATTGCCGCGCCACTGGGCGCGCCAAATCGCCCATGCAAATTCGATTTAAAGATTGGTATTTAATAATTTGATGGTGCGCTGAATGAATCGCTCCGGTTTAAATCACCTATAAACGATTTAAAGATCAAGCTCTGGGCAGGCACCCCTCCTTACGCCATCAAATTATTTGAAAATAGGATTGGAGTTCTGTTCTAACTAGGAACCATTTTTAAAAAATAATATCTACGAACAAAACGAACGATGTTTTAATAAAAAATATTTTTTTTTAAACCGAATGAAACTAATTATGTTCATAAAAGCGCTATATCATTGTACTATTTATATTAAGAGAACAATATATTACAATACAGATATGTAAGTAAGCATTTATCTTTAAAGAAATTAAATAGAAGTTCTTAAACTCTATACCTTATATTTTTGTGTGTGTGTGTGCGTTGGCTCTAAAGATCGCTCAGTGGGGACACTTGCAAAAATATTTCACAAAGTAAATGCGCATTTTTTGCAATAAAAGGTTAGAGAACTGATTTTTTTATAGGACAAATTTTGTGTATTACTACAATATTAACGAAGCTTTCATAGCTTTATTTTTTTTAAGTGTGGAAATAATATTGTCAAAATAATTAAAAATTTTATCAATTGTGTCCATTTTGTATAATAGTCTACACTATGTGGCTCGCCTTTAACATCTATGGGTCTGCTTCTATATTAAAAAGTCAGAAAAATAGCTTGAAGCTATCTCAAAACCTATATGAAGCTTTCCTTACATGGAGAAATCTATTGGTTCAATAGACAAAAAACCTGCTACTTCATGTATTAGGATAAATTAATAAAATTGTATTGCAATTTGCAACGCATTGGCTAATGAACAGGGAATGAACTGAAAAATTTAGTTCTCAGTCTTGTTAAAGGTTGACAACCACCTCTTTAGTTTGTCCAAATATGGATATCTTAGCAATATTATGGGTTAGAACTTTACAATAGAGGAACAGTACACAGCAATACTTAATTGTACACTTTAGTTTGTACAAATATGGATATCTTAGCAATATTATGGGTTAGAACTTTACAATAGAGGAACAACACATAGCAATACTGAATTGTACACTTTAGTATGTACAATTATAGATATCTTAGCTATATTATGGGTTAGAACTTTACAATAGAGGAACAGTACACAGCAATACTTAATTGTACACTTTAGTTTGTACAAATATGGATATCTTAGCAATATTATGGGTTAGAACTTTACAATAGAGGAACAACACATAGCACTACTGAATTGTACCCTTTAGTTTGTACAAATATGGATATCTTAGCAATATTATGGGTTAGAACATTACAATAGAGGAACAATACACAGCAATACTGAATTGTTAAAATAGGAATAGCAATACATAGAAATATGAAACTGTACTTTTTGTTTCCTAAATATAATAACGTTTCCATACAGGAGCAATATATAAAAACCAGTGAATTATAGTTTAAATTTTGTTCTAATATGGTCTTCAGAGCAATATCATAGGTTATAACTCGAGAGTATTTTTTATAAGATTGGAGATAAGTTTTAAATGGATAATCTATACTCAAATAAACTCTGCTATTTTGTAAATCTTACAGGACAAATGTTTTTGTATGAACACTTGCAATTCTTGTCTTCTATACGTCCTATTATAGGCTTAAATGTCAAAGTAAAATGTATTTCCACATTTCAGCAAACTTTTGGTTGGCAAAATAACAATAAAAACTTTTAATTGTTATTTAGGAGATGGCCGGTTCGAGTCTTGCCTTGAACACAACATTCTAAACGCAAAATGTTAGGCATAGCGTTGCTTTAATGATAAGATCAAGGGGAATGTCTTGGCTATGATAATGACTGGCCATGAAAATAACTACTAGATAAAGAACATATAATCAAAAAGTAAGTTCTCTTAAATGTACAAGATTGCCTAAAAATACCCTTGAGTTAAGTCAGTCTGCTATAAACAGCCAAAGCAACTAATAAGTTAAACATGCTGTTTTAATATTCATTTATTTTGCTGAATCGTATGTACTTAAAATTGCATAAATACTTTGAATTCAATGAGTGAATATGATTAATTAAGATAAGTATTTCTTACATATCTATTTGTAGCGCATTTCTTGTCTGATTATTATATAGTCAAGCTTTATGCTTTAATTGTTTTTTGGATGTTAAATTTTCAAACAAAAAGCTTGTACCTTATTGATAGCAGACTACACATAGAACTATAGTTTTTATTGGTGATTCCTATTACGATGTTAAAAGCTTGTTATGCCTATGATTAAAGTTTAGTTTGTGAATATTAAGCAGATTATACTTTTAGCATAATTTTATTGAATATGATTAAAGTCCCTCCACAGATTATGACGTCATACGATAGAATAGCCAATGAGAGGCCAGTATACACTGTAATTGACCAATGGTGAAGTTTATACTGGCCTCTCATTGGTTATTTTATCGTATGACGTCGTAATCTGTGGAGATACTTTAATCATCTTCAATTTTATTAAGTTTGTTTAGAATTTTGAATCGTTTTCCCACTATGGATAAAAAGCCGATTAAGATCGGTGGATTAGAACCGGTTCTCAGCCTTGCTGAAAAATCACAGACGGAAAGCTGTCTTTAATACGATGCGATAGATAACTATTAAATTGCTGCTACTTTTCCATTGTCATTTCAGTTTTCCTTTCTTCTAATAATGCTTCTTTTTGCCTTACCTAAAAATGAAAGAAAATATATCAGATATTTTGAATAGCAAGCAAGAATTGCAGAATAGCGACACTGTCTAAGTCAAATATATTAAGTGATTAACATGATAAACATAACTACCCCTTCTGTTGATTAAACTTATTGACTGAAAAGTTTGAACACTGCTCGCTGGAATCAATCTGCAAACAAGATTAAAGTAACCAAAGTTTTAATGTCAACAAATGGTTGAACAGGTTTAAAAACGTCGATATAATTTACATCCGAATGCACCATCCCTCCCTGCCAAAAAATGCACTAAAACAAATTATATCGGGTTACCTAGCTAAATTCTTTAAAGCTTATTTAATACCTAAGATATTCTTGCTAAATACAGCTCTAAGAGTAAAGGGATGGGTTCAAGAAAGATAATTTTGTATACACCACCAATATTTCAGAACTACTTTAAAGCTAATTTAAATTCGTAATTCGGAAAATAATTAATTTATCCTTCATTCACCTCTTCCTGCTAAATGTAAAAATACCATGAGGTGGAAAGGGGGACATTGGAATATAAATTTCACTGGTACCCACTGGTTTTATTATAACTTTCTCTCATTCGATGGCTTAAAAACTTTAGGTACTTTGATTAGATCCTACTCATTTGGTTTAAACTAACAGTATCCAAACTTTTCAACCAATAATTGTAAACTACAGAAGAGGTTTAACGCTCTTGGAGATGTTTAAAAATTTTATATCCCTATGGGTCCCTGAAAAATATCTCGCTTTGTATCTGTCCGTCAGTCAATCAAAGAGCTAATGTTATCATATTTATGCGTGAAGAGGGTTTTGCCAAAGGTGTGCGCGAAGCACTAAAGACAACAAGAGAGGTCTTATTTTATTGTCAGGATGGCGGATATAACCCCCCTAAAGTCCATCCCATTCGCCGTTATAGGGGGGGGGGGGTGAATCAGGAGGACATAGGCCCTTGGCTTTAGGAGTGTAGAGGGGTGTAACCTCCATCCCCTTTGCTGTTTTGGGGAGATGTATCAGGGGCATGTACACCATTGTCAAGGCCGGGGGTATGTGGAGGTGGTGTTTTGGAGTGGATCAACCCCCCTGTTTAAACGTTTAAAGATTTATAATGTTTCAAGATTGAGAAACTTTATTTTCTAGAAAATAGCATAAACCTTACCAGGACATTAAAAACCTTTTCCTCAAGTCAAGTAGTTTTTGAGATCTTACTGTACACATGGAAAGATATAAATTCAGTTAGTATGTTTAAATATTAAGAAAGTAACTTATCATCAAATGATATCTTAATCTAAGATAATTTGATAAACAAATTTTTTTGATAAATCTATCAATCAGTATTATTTCTAAGGGAATGAAAATTGTTACTATATTTGTATTTATCTCTAATATGAAAGAAATAGGATGTTTGTCTGCACTGCAGGTAACTAGATCTTATGTAAACTTCATATTGGTCATAATTTATTCAATTTGGGAAAATTTTGCAAATTTCCTTTAATAAATGATATCTTTACTTTAACCCAATCCGCCCCCCCCCCCCCCAAAAAAAAAAAATGTTTAATGTTATAAGCTAATTAATAGTTATTTCTCGCATCGTATTATAAACAGCTTTCCGCGGATATAGAATGTACAAATATAAAATTAAAGCCAGTTTTTTTAGCCCGTGCCTTCGGCTTTAATCTTATGACATTTTTATATTCGTAGAAAGCTGGATATAATACGATGTTAGACATAGTTTTTTTCGTATTGATTAGAACCGGTTCTTATCCACCGGATTCGAATGAATACGAGAAAAATATTTACGAGAACGTCAACTTTTTAAATATCAGGAAAAAGGTAAAACCAACAAGCGAAATAAATGTATGATAATATTTGGTGGGCAGATGTAAAGGTGGTTAATTCTATGTACTATGTGTAGACCCCCAACGTCAGCTGAAAACACTTATAGGTTTTGTGATTTTTTAAGAATTAATTTCGTTGTTGGTATAACATATAAGCTGTTTAAACATACTAATTAAAGCTTTTATAAATATCTAGCTATTATTCTTAATTTATACTTTGGGTGATTTATTTTGTATTGCTGTTGAAAGGTATTCAAAATTAATATAATAGATAATTACACAGTTAGGACAGTGGGGAATTTCAAATAAACAAGGATTATAACATCAATAAGTAGCAAAGCAAAAAAATCATGAATTGTCAAACAGACAAAGTTAGTTATAGAGCAAATATAGAAACAAAAGAAAGAGAATGAATAGACGTTAAAAGAAAGATAGAAAATCAAAAATCTCAGCAATCTATCTTAAATAGAATCAGAGAAAATCACATTTCTCCAATAGCGTTATGGACTAATTAAAAGGCTTTAAGCAGACAAATAATATATCGCTATTATGAAACTTTGGGGACCACAGACAAATAATATATCGCTATTATGAAACTTTGAGGACCAGTAAAATTTCCAATCCAACGTCCCATCCCTCCCTGCATACAATGAAAGGGTAACCTTGGCCCATATAAATTGATGTTAAAAATATTTGCTACAATATGGACAGAGATAGTTGTACATAGTTTGCTTTCTATCTGTAATGACATAAGTATGTCGGTTCATATGTAGATTCGGTGACTGTTACCCAGTAGTCTTAGGTTGTACGCGAGTTTAAGAAGTAAATAAAAAGGGAAATATTCACTAAAAAATACAATCTTAAAAGTTGAATTGATATTTAAACACTTATCTTTTAAGTTAGTAAGCATTTATAGAAATATTTCAAACACAATGTACAAAATCGGACCCTTAATATGCCTATAATCCTGAATTTCTACATTCATAGATAGATAGGTAAAGGGGGAAAATGAAAATCCCTGTGAGATGATTTTACGGTATTGAGTAAAAAAGGCAACAATCCAGTTTTTAGTAGCGAAGCTACTCTATAATTAACTTTGTCTGTCCATCAGTTCCGCCCGTCTGTCAGGACATGTGATTTTCTCGGCTGCTATTGCAGCTAGACAGCTAAAATTATCAGGGATGAGTCCTTAGATATATGCACATCTAGTCTATACAATGTTAACCGTCTGTCTGTCTGTCTGTTTTTTTTGTGTATTCTCTCTCTTTCTTTTCTTTGTAATGATAATAGAACATCTACTCTATAACTCAAATTGTCCGTTTGTCATTTCTAAGATTTTTTTGTGTTTCGCTACCTAATATATTGTTTTGATAATAAAAATTATTTCAGAATTTACACAAACAAGTTTTAGATTAAATAAATAACATTAGAATGAAACACATTCTTATTTTCAGGACGCAATATGATAGGCCAGGGATCTAAAGGGATAAGAAAATGGTCGTTAAATCAATGTATATCCCAAATGATTTTACACAAAATTACCACTTTTCTAGATTACAATTAGTGTTTGGACACTCAACTAAATCAAGAAACAATTCAAAATTTGACAAAAGTCCAAAAGTTTTTAAGCCAAACGTATGAAAAACATTATTATAAAACTAGTGTAATAAATTGCTCATTATCCTCTCCCTCACTGACGATAGGTGCACAGTGACTTGGTGGGAAATAAGACATATCACATTTTTGTTTGCGATCATTTTACATTTTTTACAGGCCGACAAAAAAAACCTGTTTTTGTCATTATGAAAAATGTCATTGTTTTGCTATAGATCCTGAAGTCCTAGAGTTGATGATGTTTCAGCCATTACCACTTTATTAATTGTATCAAAATCTATATTAATCATACTATTAGAGTTAAGGTATGTCGATAAAATGTTAGTCTTGAAAACTTGTCAATACGGTGATTTAATGACAGGGAATATTAGCAGATGAATTAAATTTCGAAAATGCTATTATATCCGCCGATGAATAATGTATCAAAGCTGTTGTATTTCTCCTTGACGGGTTTATGTGAACACCGAAAATAAAAAAATTCCCTTGACTAAAAAAGAATACTAAAGAGGTTTGTAAGTCAGAAAAGAATTGAAAACAAACACAAATTACTGCTTAACCCTTAAAAATGTAGGGGGACAAAATGTCTAAAAAAATCCGACATGTGACGTCATACAAATGTGGGATTATGCATCTCTTTTTTTGGAGGTTTTCTTTCCCACTTCTCATCTCATCTCCCTCATTTTTTAGGACGTCACATGGCTGATTTTTGAGACACTTTGTCCTCCTACTTAAAAAATTGGGGTTGGGGGAGGGAGAAATGTTTTTTTTCTCATTTCTTTTTTAAGTGACTTTTTAAGTTAGGTAATTACACACAACTCCCCACTACCCACTCCTCCCAATCTATTAGGGTTTTGCTTGCTAAATCTTTAAGGATTAAGATTAAAAACACAATAAATGTTTATGAACAGACAAAGTTATTTATTTTATAGCTTCACAAGTTCACAGCCTGCTAAAAAAATTAACTAAGAAAATTAAATTTAAAAGATTAATGTTACTTTGTAGGTGTCAGATAGTTTTAAAATACTTCAACATAATGTACATTAAGAATTTCTTATTCAATTTAAAATTAATTTCAAGAGACAAATTAAAATCAAACGTATATTTTTTTTTGCGTTACAAATAATAATTTTTTATTAAAAAGTACTTCACCCCCTCACCCGCACCTTAACTTTTAAATGAATTTTAATTAAGGGTCGGGGGTTATTTTTTTTTTCCTTTGTCTGTGGGGTCCTAACCCTGCGGGGCTTTCCATTACCTAATATAACCTAACCTGAGTAAAACCATTAAACAAACGAATAAAAAGCATCCCATGATTTAAATTTAATTTAAAATAAGGGGGGGGGGTTCTGTCCTCGACTAGGCACTTTAAGGGAAACCGCCGTTACCTGTCTTTTGAATTGTTATAAAAGAAAACAAAAGCAACTTTCCCCTCCCTGCCTTGGCAATCCTATAAATAATCTCTAAGGATTTTAAGGATGGTGATCATTATTGAAACAAAACATATTGACTTGAATAAATTTTGTATTTGTCTAATATGTCACTTATTTATTGTCATGTCTTTATTCTTTACTAGCAGCTACGCCCCTATAGGGACCCTTGAGGGGGGGGGAGGTGTTGACCCCCTCCCTCAACTTTCAATTGTAGTTTAAAAGAACAGTTCTTTAAAAAAGGGGGGGGTCTATTTTTAGAAGTGATTTCTCTTTGGAGGGTGGCGGGAATCTTCTCCAAGATAGTTAAAAACCTTCACAGGACCTATAAAAGGCTACCCTGTAAAGAAGAACCATATCGGTTCGGTGATTAAGGAGATCCTTTTGCACACACACACACAATTCATGTTACTTTATTATAAGAATTCGCCTGCAATTAAAGATAGACGTCTGATATTCTACTAACCTTTCTCTATAACTTGTTTTATCCGTCAGTCTGTCTGTACTCGTTACTCCTACCACTTGGTACTTTTTTATTAGCAGAAGATTAATTGCTTTTTAGACACTCCCTCACTTTGATTTTTATTATCCTAATCCATATCCTTGGATATAAATGATAATAGAATCAAATACAGTTTAATTTTAACAGCTAAGCATGCCCACGGAAAAAGGAATATTGTTGATAAAGTATAAATGCCATACAATCTAATACTAAAAATATTCTAAAATTATAAGTTTTAAATAAAGGTTTAATAAAGTTCAATTGGCTACGCCCTTGGTACTAAAAGGTAAGTCGACCCTCCACTTTTATTCTTATTCTTTTTTTTGTGGGGGGGGCGATTCTATGATAATTCTAAGGAGAGTGGAGGTACCTTCCATAAAATAGTTATAAACCTTCCATGGACCTAAGAGAAGATTCTCTGTAAAGGAGACTCATATTATTCCAGCGGTCAGTGAGATCCTACACAATTCAATTTCACAAGCAGACATACAGACAGATATACATCTTGTTACTTTTATATGAGTATTATGTTATGTTTATAGCAAGATTTTCTATCCCTTTCTCTTACTAGAATGCTATGTCATAAATTGAGTTTAATTTAGCGTATTTTCTTTGCAATAGGATTTACCGCAAAGCTCTTAGTGAGAGCTTTGTTCCATAGACGAGGGAAGACTAGATTTTTATTTTTATTTTTCATGTAACTTTAGATATAATAATGTCTTTTTAAAATTAGTATAAAGTTAGTATGTCACTGCTAGTTTGGAACCAACCAATTAAACTTTAATAAAAGTACTAAGTAATGGCTTACTCTTTTCCTAAGGCTATTTTTTTCTATTGAACAAACAGGTGAAATATAAAGTAGTTGCGCTACTACTATAAAAAACATGCTTTCTATGGCCTGTTAATCTGAGCAAAGATAATTTGAAAACTAAAATAATAAAAAAAAAATCAGGTCAACCCCAGAGAAAAAGAGTTTAACACGCTTTTCAAAGACATCTTTAGTTATGTATACATTTATAGTGGGTAAATTCGGACATTTTGCAGCTTTTTTAAAATTTATTATAAGACTTTTATAAAACTTTTAATTTTAATATAAGGCAATTTTTGCCCTAAGTCTTTATGTTAGTTAAAAACATAGAAGGAACAATTTTCTTTGTTAAAAAATACAGTAAATTTGTACCAAATATGCGAAAAATAGAGGAAAAATTAACCATTGAGAGGCCAGAATACACTGTAATTGACCAATGGTAAAATCTATAGTGGCTTCTCGTTGGTTAATTTTTTTTGACGTCATAATAATTAAGAAATAGTTTTTAATCAGTAAATTATCTATTTGATTTAAAAAGACATTTTTGTCCTGACTTAGTCCAAAACCATCTGCTTTCATTATAAACAGTTTATTTTGCATATTTATTCTATTTTATTCTATTTATTTCTATTTTTATATGCATAGCGGTTGTAAAATTAAATTCTGTTTCAGATTATCTGAAAGAAACCTTTTCCATCCTATTATTAGTTAAGTTATATTATTGGTTGGACTGCTACTTATAAATGGGGTATTCCGAAAGTCCGACCATTCCTATACTGTAGATTAAAATTATAGATTGAAAAGTTTAGAAGAAACTTCTAGTATGTAATTTAATAAAAGTACCCAAAGTTTTTAGAGCCTACCCGTTTCCAAAACTAAATTGGTTACAGGTGTTCCCAAACCTCTTGGCTACTTCTTTTTTTTTAATTGTCCTTCCATTTTTAAATCAGAGCCTAACACCATAAAAAAAAATATTGCCTAACCTCACCTTAAGGATGCAATACATCTAAAAAGCATACCCCTATTGAAAACTTTGAGATAAATGAAATTAAATTAAATGCACTGCCTCGTAAGAGACGTGGAATGTCATCTTAAATGTGAAAATGAAACGGAGAAACAAAAAGATGTTTATTTTAGAGTAACCCCAAGTATTGTTTAGTTCAAGGTGATAAATTAAGTTTCTTCTTGTTAAACCATTACATATATTCAATAATACAAATCTTTATGGAAAAGACAAAATAATAGCCGTTTGCGCAATTACTTAGTTTCTTATGATTCAGGTATGTCCAGGGCAGGAGGGGAAATGGGACAATTAATTATCAGTACCCAAAGTTTTATATAAAAAAACTCTTTCTTATTAACAATATTAAAATAAATAATCAAATCTTGATTGCTTGGCTCAAACTATGGTTGATTTTGTTCATAATTATGATCATAAATTTATCGTTCATTTTATTATATCAGAAAGCATATTCATCAAATTCACTTATTTTTTAACTTTATTAAAATTGTACATATAATCTAATTACAGTTTAGATTATCTATTTGTTAGATTCATACAGGGACGTATAAGGTGGTGTGGTAAAGGGGTGAATACACTTCCCCACCCACCCAACCTCCAATATTTTTTTTTAATTTTACCCCCCCCAAAAAAAAAAAAAATTTAAAAAAGTCATAGCCTAAATGATATAAAGATTACTCCCCCCCCCATTTTTTTACCCCCCCCCCCCCTCCAAATAAAAAGCTTGGACGTGCTTGAATTCAAAGATGTGAATTGTCGTTTGAGTTAGAGTCTATTCCCAAACCGTGTTATAATTAAAGACTGTTAAGAATTGAACCTACTGCTGCGACTTTTATAGTAAGAACACGGGGAATGCCAGGGCATAAAATAGGCACAACTCATTTCCTTCACTTTTAGGACTACTAGACATAGACAAAGGTCGTGTAATTAAAGGGTTGCTTGCCTTCGATATCAATTAATCAGTTATTATTAGCTTTAATGATTTCTAAAATAAGGGGCAATAATAACAATCAATATATGAAGCCAATTTGAGTACATACTAATATTTAGGGGGTGTAATGCTACAACCCCCCCCCCCCCCCCGCATATCGAGAAAAATAAAAAATAAATTTCGAAGTTCAAACTACACACTCAAACGCTCATCCAATTACTTATATATATTGTATAATCCCTATTGAAAGTAATGTTTATGTATAGAAAAGCACTTGTTCTCAAATCTGTTTTAGTGTCCAAACACGTCAGCAAATCAATCCTCCTTCCATTATTGTGTGTTTATAATTTATATTAGATATTGGGGGTATAAAGGTTGTAGATTATTTTAACCTTTGTGTAAATATCCCCTTCTTTTATTCGCTATTATGGTTTTTTCGTAAGTGTGATTCAACACCTTCTATTTTAACAAGAGAGAGAAGAACCTATAGCTCTATTCATAAATCTCATTTGTCATTCAGTTCAGGGATCTAAGGGATAAGACATTGGCAGATAAATTGATGTAAATCTCCAATGATGACACACAAATTACCCCTGATCTATAACAAAATTAGTGGTTGGAACGTTAAAACGCTCAACTTAATAAAACAACCAATCAAAATTCAGTAAAAGTCCCAAAAATGGTTAAGCCAACAAATAAGAAGACGTTATAATAAAACTTTGGGGACTAGTGTAATAAACAGCCCATTGTCCCCTCTAATTCTACATTCAGTTAGTTAAACTCAAATAATTGTTGTCTTTGAAGTCAATTTTCTTAAAGTTCTTTAAGCAGGATATTTTGTATTTTAAATAAAGATTTCATAATCATATTATATAAAGTTTTAAGGTTTTTTTTGTGCCTTAAAATCTCGCTAATTTTAAATCTGCAAACAGAATTAACATCTGCAAAATAAAATTGCGCTAAATTTGAGTTTATTCATCACAATTACCCTATATGCGAGTTTTTCTGCAAATGTTCATGAAAGTCAGTAAGGGAGGGGACAATGGACTGTGAACTATGGGGATACCCAAAATTACTTCCTCTCAATGCATTCGTTTGATTCAAACTTTAAGTACTTTTGTTGAATTTTGATCAGTAGGTAAAAATTAGCAGTATCTAAACTTAATAACCATTAATTTTAATCTGCTCAAAAGGTAATTTTCTTTATTACCATTTGGACTGTACATAAATTTATCGCCCATAGACATATCCCTTAATATCTGAGATGAAAGTAGGTTGTAAGTAAATTTCCCCTCATAACAAAGTAATAATTTTTAACAAGAATTTTATTTTGTGCTCATAATATTTACAGTGCTCCTGTTATTGTCTTAAATATTATAAACAACTATCTCGTATTCATTCCAAACCGATTTATATCCGGTGGATTAGAACCGGTTCTCATCCATACGAAAAAAATATGTCTAGCATCGTATTATATCCAGTTTTCTACGAATATAGAAATGTACAATTAAAAGATTAAAACCAGATAAGGCTAAAAAAATGGTTTTAATCTTATAATTGTACATTTTATATCCGCGGAAAGCCGTTTATAATACTATGCGAGAAATAACTATTCTCTACTGAATAGGAATTTGAAAGCATTTAAAACATAGGTATTATATTTAAAGGATATTTTGTCTATTTATCAACTTAAAATGTTCCGTTAGGTTAGGTTAAGTACAATTCAATTAAACCCTGAAGGGCTAGTAACCTATAGGATTGTGGCTCTACAAACAAATACCTCTTCTGTAAAATTTATTAAAGAAAAATTTGTACACTAGTTCTAAGAAAAATCATATGAAAATATTAGTTATTTCTTGCATCGTATTATAAACAGCTTTCAGCGGATAAAGAATGTACAATTATGAAATTAAAACCAGTTTTTTAGTTCCGAGGTGCCGAAGGCTTGGGCTAAAAAAACTGGTTTTAATCTTATTATTGTACATTTTTATATTCGTAGAAAGCTGTTTATAATACGATGCTAGACATAGTTTTTTCGTATGGATGAGAACCGGTTCCTATCCACCGGATTCAAATGGATAAGTGAAAATAAAATTCCTTACAAAATTGTTAGCCAACGAATTAAAAACTGGGACCTTAATAATTTAAAAGATAGAGGTTATACAGCTTCACTAGCAATATGATTGATTTTAAAAACATTAATATAAAAAAAACTATTTACCTGATATATGAGAATGGTTTAGAATCATATCTTGAGTGATAGGGTTGCGCCCCCTCCTTGTGTGGGCTTCCATCACGACCCTGAACAAAACAATGAATTAATTACATACAAAATAATAACTTCACAAAAAGCACTTTAACATTTTTATTTGGGCATTAAAATCTACGCTAGGTCATAAAATCAAAAATATAAGAAGCAGATACAATTAAAATTACAATAATAATAGAAAACCTAAATTCTAATCAGTTCTGCCTGGGTAACCATGAATAGATTCAACATCCCCATCCTCCTTCTCTAAATTTTCATTTATTAGGAGGGGTTATTCTCCCTTCCACTTCATAATAACTAAAATCATTCCACCTCAATGAACTTTTCCGAAAATCTTAGTAATTTTTTTAGAAATATTGAAATCCATACATCTATAGGTACTTCCTATCATATAAAGTAATAAGGATTTTTAGTCTGTATCTTAAAATTTCGATAACTACTGAACTGATTGAGTTCTTCATTTTATGGGACCTTTTATTTAATTCTTAAACATATATCAGTTGGGTTTTAGGCTATTTTCCTACTTTTCTTTACTCCTTTGAATACATAGATCCTAGATGCTAGTAGCACAGCCGCTTGTAATTATATATAGTAGCTTTTTCCTTCTCATCATTGCTAATATATTAACATAAATAAAGATAAATAGATTCATTTTATAAGGGATAAGGAAGAGTAGCATGATAAACAAGAGAAACCCATATTAAGTAGCGAAGCTATGCTAAACTGGATGTCCTGTCAATCAGTACGTTCTACTATACATAAATGACTCTAAATTTGCTTTTATTCTAACTTTCTTTAGTAAGTACTTTCGTTTTATTCATATTTCTAAAATACAATTGACTAATTCTAAAAATCAACTTTTAATGGACATAATTGTCTTGTTTATACCATTTGAAAATTGTAATATTTTTCCTTATTCTTAGATATCATAGGCCTAGCCTCTGAGATACAAACAAAATGTTGAGATATTTGTATCAATTATTGACAGTGGGATGGTATCAAAAGCTTTGCACAAGTCTGAAAATAAAACTTTTCTCCTTCCTATTCCTGTGTTTATATGTGTGTGTACTTACAATGTGCATCCGGTAAAACTTGAGATGTATTATCATAGTGGATGGAAAGTATAATGGCCTTGAATCGATCTACACTCCTCTCTTTAACCAATTATTAAAAGCTACCAAAGGACAATAATTTTGAATCTCAAAGAACTTAAATGAAGATTAAACCTTCAAAAGTTTAGTTTGTGTATATTTGTTTGTTTGTCCTTTCTGTCGACCTGTCTATTAGAATCTTGTTAACCACTGAACCCTTGAAACTTTCTTTTTAAAATAGTTTATGAATTCTGAGTATGATCTTTGTAACCAAAGATTGGTTAATTATGTATATAGTTAAATGCACACTACAAGAAGCTTTTACTAATAAGTAATTAAGTATATAAATATATTGAGCTTAGTGAACATGATAATTAATATGTATTGATGTTGGATGGTAATTATGAATGAACAATAATACACAACACAGATACAATCTTGAATGTACTTCATGAATGTATTAATCAGGGAGGGATGGGGCATTGGACTGTTCATTACACTGGTCCCCAAAGTTTTATGATAACTTTTTCCTTTTATTTGGCTAAATATCATTGGGAACTTTTATTAAATCTTGATTGTCCACAATTTTCAACCACTAATTGTAATCTACAGAATTGGTTATTTTGTGTATCATAATTGGGAATGTACTTCCATTTATCAGTAATTGTCTTATCCCTGTAGATCCCTGATATTAACAATGAAGTAAATTATATTTAGTACTATAGCTCAATAGAATATTAGGGAAGATAGGATACATATTAATATATAAGTAATGCTTCTTGCATTCAAAAGAAAGCAAACTATCAATAAAATGAACACAAAAACACTTTGATTTTTGGTTATATATCTGTCAATTAAGACCTTGTAAGCTGTACTTGTATTCAAAATAACTAAAATAAAAGTAGTAGTAAAAGCTTCATATTAGCCCATTTTAGCATTCGAACAGATTTGTTATATTGAGGATTAGTTAATATCCCAAAAAAAACATAGCAATTTTGATCGCTAAAATAAGAATATTCTTTTAGCTTAGCCTTACTGGATTGTATCATCCTTGTTATTTCAATGAGGAACGCAACAATGAAAGTAAATGTTTTAATCTCTCTCTCTCTCTCTCTCTCTCTCTCTCTCTCTCTCTCTCTCTCTCTCTCTCTCTCTCATTCATTCTCTTTATCTCTTTTCTTTCTTTCCTTCTCTATTTTACTCTGTATCTCTGAAGATAATCATATTAAATTTCCATTATCCACAGACAATGGTTTGTATTTACATAATGTTTTTTTTATTTGGATATTTTTATTTATCCAGGGATCGGGATCTAAAAGGATATGACAATAGAGGATAAATTAATATACATCCCCCATAATAATAAACAAAATTACCCCTATTGTAGATTAAAATTATTAGTGGGAAAGTTTGGATATGCTAGATGAAATTCTAATGAAAAAAGGATGGCCAGGTTAGGTTAGGTTATTCTGGGTACAACAGGATAAAACCAGAGCAAGTACAAGCTTTGCAAAGTTAGAGTCTTCCTACTCCCTACCCCCTATTTGAATTTGTTTTTAAAGAAAGAGGTTTGTTTCTGTGCTCCCTAGCAGGAATAAGGTATAACCAACATGCAAAATAAATCTAAAATAATATTTGGGAAGCAGATGTAAAGGTCGTCAATGGTCCCCAGCGACAGCTGAAATTAAGTATAGGTTTCGTGATTTTTTTCCGAATTAGTTTTGTTGTCGGTGTAAGCTGGCTCCCATTAAATTTGACTTCAGCAAATGTTTGAGAAATCTCAAAAATGTGACAGCGTAAAGTGGCACCAAAAAAATGACTTCATATAATAAAGTTGACCAATGAGAGGCCAGTATACACTCTAATTGACCAATGGTGAAATTTATGCTGTTCTCTCATTGGTTATTTTATCGGATGACGTCATTTTTTTGGTTCCACTTTACGCTGTCTCTCAAAAATGAAAATTAATCATCTAAAAATTTTAATAAAATCATCAACTTGTACTTTCTGTCTAGAAATTTAATAAAGGTGTGAAGGAAGATATTTTGTAAGGATGGGAGGGACACACGGACAGTTACACATATAGACCCACAGACACTGACTCACTGACAAACAAACAGACGGACAAACTTCACAACTTTCCTTTATACAAATATTAAAAACATGGATATTGTAGAGTGGTAAAGTTCTTACAATGGTGTCAGTCCAAACAGATGATTTTTGGTACTTTCCTTCAAAGTTAATATCGAGCACTGACACTTGTGGGGTCCCTATCCTTGCGAGTCCTATACTAGCAATGCCTTAACCCCTACATGTTATTAGTTAGTGCGATTTTGCTTAAAACTTATATTTCCAATGAAATACACATTGATAATAAATATATCCAATTGAATAAATAAGATGTATGTTTATACAAGGCTAATTAAATGCAAAGCAAGGCAGTTTATATAACAAAATAGTATCAAACTCTAATTCAAATATTACTTTTCTTCATCCATGAACATTGTAAATTTTTAAAGAATGGACGATCAAATTAGACGAATTGTAAAAAAGGGTAATTAGCTATGTGGAAAAAAAACCATATTGCTACTCTTTTTAATATCTTTTGTACAAATATTTGATTTGGTAAGAGACTAGACAGGAGTGACCAGGGATCAGAGATATCACAATTGACGATAAATAATTCTTCTCCCAAATATGTATGAGTGTGTTTCCTCAAAAAGACTAGCGAGCACTTAAACCCACTCGCCTATATTTTAAATATAAATTGAAATATGGAGGATTGGTATTTCTTTCCTATGCCCAACGTCTGCATGGGGCTTAACCCGGCGAATTTAAATAAAGAAAGGGTGCTTTTTTATTTCTATTGGGAGGGGGAGGTACCCTCTCCCGAAATAGTTATAAAACTTCTCTGGATCTGTGGAAAGCTTCACTGTAAAAGAGAATTATAACGGTTAGCGAGAATCTTCCCTACATAGACAGACAGATATCCTATTACTTTTATATAAGGACAGATATCTGGCTTTTTTAAATTTTCTGTATTAAGAGACTATAAAAAAAACTCATAGTTACCTGCCTATTGTGTTATATTTGAAAACACAGCTTTTTAAATATTAGCTAGTTAAGCCAGAGTGTGAAATTTATTGTTTATTTTCCCCTGACCAATAAGAATCAAATCTATGACTCAATAAAGTACAATGTAAAGCTGTACAAAACAGTAAGGTAATGGCTAACAATGGGAAAATATAAAGTTTACTTGGTGTAAAGATTTTATGTGGAGATGTCTGATTACTTTCTACACCTTTATTGTGTCTTATTTCGGAACTTTCCAGAAAAGGGTCATCTCAAAAAAGTGCCCATCAAAGTACCTATCTGCCACTAAATTTCGCACCTTCTTATTTTTTTAATAATCAAAAATAAGAGGAGGGAAGGTAGTTCTAACATTGCGGGCTTATACTTGCGTTACCCTAATCCTGCGTTGCTACCATGTACCAAATATAACCTAACCTAACCTGAACTCAAGTAAAGAATAAACAAACGAAAAACTTATTATTTCAAATAAGAGAGAGGGGGGGGGGAGTTCGAACTAGACTAGGTATTTTGAGGGGAAATACCCTTATTTCCTTTACTTCAAAGGAATATAGAAAATTATTTTGCAGGCTAAAGTAGTAGGAAGTTTATGTAACTGTCTGTCTACTTGTCTTTGTCTTGACTTCTTAAAAATATATAATAATTTAACTCTCCTTTTCATGAAAGTGTTATTGATAGCCCAGTGTAAATTTTCTTCTCTAAATTTTAGTTCAAAAAATAAATACAAAAATAAAAGAATATGAAAATTTCAAAGATTTTCAAATATTAAAAATCATGTCTTTATTAATCTGAAGACAATTAAAAGATTTATTTGTAGAGCAAAAAATAATTTAATTCTTTTACTGAGTATAATTTTTTTTAGAAATCTTAAAAAACATACAACATATTTATTCTTATTTTTTTTACTTTTGTTTAGAAGATTATAAATGTTCCTGTTGAGTTCTAAAAGTAATTTCAAGTAATACAATATTCAAGAATATTTAAAGAAAGTTATGTTTTTTAAATCTTTCACTTTTAATATCAAAGGCTATTATAGAAGGAAAGACAATGTAAGTTATAGAAAAGATTTTTTGTTCATTGTTATAAATCTCATGCATGATTTGAAGACACTTATTTTTCCTGTGAATAAATTCTTGTAAAAATGTCTAAAAAAAATAAATAAATTTAAATATACATATTAACCTTTTGTCATTGATTATAGAGTGGCTATGCATACTTAATTGTACCCTACTGTTACAGGAATCGTGCAAAGTTTGAAATCAATAGGGAGATACGTGAAGAAAATAACGACCAGAGCTATCCGTTACGAACGGACCTGCCTAGTGGAAGAAAATCTTACCAAGAACGAATAATATTCAGAACGGATAACAGTTTTGAGTGTTAATTCTTTCATTTCACAAACTATACTGATATTACTATTTGAGCTTTTTTCATATAAAAGTAAAAATATAATTGAAATAGTGTGTCATCACTTTAGCAAATTTTAAAACTGCAAAATAATAGTTTTTCATGAATAAAATAATATACAATTTTTCCATTTATTATATAAGCAAGCTAATGATCTTTATACCAATATTCAATATTTTTTTCCATTTTGAATCTCGCGATAATGATGTATGTTGACAATATTATATGATGTTATTCTGTGCTTTACTTATACAAAAACTCTCTTCTTGTGGAAATTATATTTCACCCATTGATATACAGTTATCAAATATCAAATTAATTTCAACACGTATGTAATGTTATTTTTAAAATAACTTTTATTCCATGTTTTTTTAAAAATCAGCAAAACTAAAATGTACCAGGTTTTAGCTATTTTGCAGTAAGTTTTTTTTACAAATATGAAATTATTTATAACCCAGACAATGGAAGATAAGCTGAAGTACATTCCCATTGATGATAAACAAAATGACACTTTATCTAGATTGAAAAATTAATAGCTGAAATTATTAAACACTGCTAGTTTTTAAAAACCAACTAAGGTTTAACAAAAATACCTAAAGTTTTGATCCCAACAAATAAGAGTAAAAAAATGGGTACCAGTGTAATTTACCGTCCAATCCATCCCTGCTAGTATTAGAGTATTAGATCTGTTCTGCTAGTAACCAAATTGACTCATCGCTAAAGTTAACTTTTGACAATAATGTATGAACAACTTTGCTAAGAGTAAATCAGAGGTAGATTCTTTTTTAAAAATTGGGTCGCTGCCTCACCAATATTGTTTTTGTAAAAAAATCATCCAAAATCACATAAAAAAATCTACAAAAATTAAATTAAATCATAGAAGGCTTATTAACATAAGATTTTATTTATTTTTTGTAGATTTTTTTATGTGATGTTAGAGGATAAAAATAGGCAGCGATGTAGTGTCCCTATTTTTTTTAAAGAATCCACCTTAGATCTGATTATAGTGCTTATTTAAAGGCAGATTTTAAAAAGGGAGAAGAATTATTTACCATTCATTTTCCTATCCCCATATCCCTGTATGAAACAGAATCCTAAAAATTCCGAGTACACCTAGGAATCTGATACCCAAAATTATCACAAATTATCATTTCTGTATTTTTTTGTGCTAAGGCAATGAACTTTTGCTTGAGGGCAAAAATATTTTTTGTTGTTGACAAAACAAGGACAATTAGGGTTAGTCGCAAATAAAATATAATAAAACAAGTTACAGTACGACTTAACTTCTATTTTTTTTTGGGGGGGGAGGCTTGAATTAGTTCATGCATTTTAAAGATGGTCAAACTACTGAAAATGGTCAAAATTAAAAAACCCTAATTTCGGGCTAAAAAAGCTTGAAAGAATAATAAAAAATGTACAAATTAGCATTGAATATAAAATTTTTGGTAATCATCCATCAAATTTGAAAATACCAATAGACAGACTCTGCAGGTGTTCTTTCAAACGAAAAAACATCATAAATCACAAAATTAGCGAAAACTGTAATTGTTCAATTGTTGATGGAAAGGTCACGGGTTCGAACCATCACCAAAATAGATTCTACTGCTATACATCCAACAATAGTTTTAATAGAAATGGTCGTATTCTCAACTAATTAACTGTATGTTACAATTAGTGGTTGAAACGTTTGGACACTCAACTTAATAAACCAACCCATCCAAATTCATTAAAATTCCCCAAAGTTGTTGAGCCAACAAATAAGAAAACGTAAATATAAAACTTTGGGGACTAGTGTATTAAACAGCCCAATGTCCTCTTCATTCCTGGTTGTAAGGACTTCTAGATAAATGATCTGTAATCAATGAGTTGCAGGGAAAAACCTTTTTATAAAATTTACATTAATTTTCAGATTTTTAAAATTCAAATATTTTAGGTTCTTTTATTTAAACATCTTTTTAAGACAAACATAATAAGGCGCAAATTACATATTTTTAACGGAATTTAAGTATCTTAAAAAATTATTAGCAATTTAAAATCATTTAAATGCTAAATATCCGATTTAAAATTTTGGTCGCTTGAGCGATCATAATGAGACAAAAGTCATAACAAATAGTTTCCCTCAAAGTGCTTAGTCGAGCACAGAACCCCACTCTACCTTTGTTTTTTTTAAAAAGACAAGAGAAAGGAAAAATTTTATGTGTTTGTCCTTTATTTTAGGTCAGATTATGCTATAATGGATACTGGGTAGCCCCGCATGGTTCGGGTACAGCAGGTAGAGGCTCTTGAGGGTTAGGGATCCTCGCAGTAATTAGGCATACTGAAAAAAACTCCCATCTCATTTTGAAAATAAGGGGGAAGATTCTGTGCCCGCTAGACATTTTAAGAGAAAGCACCTCTAATTTCTAATAAAGAACTGTTTTTATCATCGTTTTTTTATTATGGTGTTTTATATCATTTATCAGTTACATATTGTTTATATAAACAGATTTGACATTTACAACTTTGTAAAAAAAGTAAATAAAATCAAGAAAAACATTAATAAAAATTTATGTAGTAAAATATAAAATATTATATTTAGCTTTTTAAATTGTGTCTTTTATTCGAAAAAATATAGTGTAACCCTTTTATGATCCCCCCCCCCCCCCTCTTAGTTAAATATTTCATCTCCTAAAAAACTTAAATGACTTCCATAAGCTTGCGGGGCACTATTCTTATTGGGCTCTTGTAAGCATTACTTTACCTAACCTGGAGAAAGCATCGGAAATGCGTACGTGACTGTATAATCTCGAAAACGGATTACAATAATATTACTACAACTTAAACCCACACTAACTTATTGATGTGTAAACAAGAATGTCCTTTATGAGAAAGAAAACAAAACAAGAAACTATAAAACAGCCAGCTATTATTTCTTTAAAGCCTCTACTGCATAAAAACTCTAGACAATGTATATTTAATTAATCCACGATGATTGAGCGACCGTCAACCGACAAACTTATGAACATATCTCAATGATAGAGTTGCTACGCACCTAATATAATATGCATAGTCTCTAAAACCAATGCCGCTTCTAGGCTTCGCACGAATTAATTAAAAAAAGGGGGGTCTATATATATTCCTAGATTAATAGGGAATAATTATTATGAAAAACAGTCGTAGAAAAAAATTACATAACATCTCAAACCAATAAAATAGCTTAAAACCAATAAAGGGCCAATAACAGGGTTTAAAAATTTGAGTAATCGGTGAAGCAATTAAAGAGAGGTAAAAATATGTAAGAGGTATTATAATTTGGGCCAGGTAGTTGTCTGGATTATACATCTATACTTATACAAATTTATTTTTATACCTACAGGGTGCGCCACATAAATCCGGACTTTTTTAAAACGGCCATAGCGCCAAAACTACTTGACCAATCAGGACGTTTGACCCCACTATAAAAAGCTTAGATAATGACCTTTTTGACCATGCAAATCTTTGGACGATGAAGGACGTGTACGCCGAGCTGGCCGCGCATATGTTCAACAAGGCAGATTCGAATTGCGCAGATAAATTACCGTGGATTTATGACTTGGGCCTACTAAATCTGACCTCAGCCCATCTGTAGGTGAGATGGACTAATGAAACTTGCTGGAGATACTATCAGATACCTAGTAAAAACACTAGAAAAGACTAGAGCTCTCTATCCCAGCTGACTTGGCTGTAGTACTCCGACAAAGTGGATCGTGGTAGATTTTAAGATGTCAAATACGTCAAAAATCTTGAAAATTTCTCGGTTCTTGACTTCAGGGGCCCATATGGAACCTTGAAACTCGTTTTAGATTATGAATTGTGCTGATAACCCTATCTTAATCTTCGTGCCATTTTTAAAAAGGTATAAAACGTTGTTCTAGCTTAACTGTGGTCCAAATGAGAGCCGCCGTATCAAAGGGAAGCTTTGAAGATAGGTTAATTTGGATCCTGCTGTTACTCACTCCTTAAGGAGATGTGGCCTCCCAGCAGCCCCGATCTTAATCCAATGGACTTTTGGGCCTGGAGCGCCATTAAAGCATGAACCAATAGACGCGCCCATACCAAAAAGACCTCTTTCATTGCTCCTATCATGGAGAACTTCGCCTGCTTAAACAGGGACATGGTGACCAGGGTCGGCGGGCGGTTCAGGGGGCGGCTAGAGGCGGTGATTGAGACTGGCGGCGATTTTATTAAATAATCTATTAGTCATATACCTAGGTTGCTTCCCAGTTTTTAAAATTCAATAAAATCTTTAAAATTGACGATTTTATGTTTATTTGTTTAAAAATAAGAAAAAGTCCGGATTTATGTGGCGCACCCTGTATATCCAGCTACTTTAGTGTTAGGTTAGCTTAATGTTGGTATAAGTGTTGACGTAAATGTTAGATAATATTTTTGATGGAAAATGCAGTTGATATGAGACAGTAATGGATATATTACTACTTAGATCTTACACCAGATTTTCATGTTATCTGATAAGTGAAACACGCTGCGGTCTACGATTTCTCCCTTTCACCCCCTTTACCCCATCCCCTCTCCTACTGCCGGATGAACGAACTGGCCATAAATGAGTTCCATGTTAGCAAGCTAATCGACGACACGAGAAAATACCTCTTGAGTGAAATATATTATCTTTAGAATGCATATTCCTTTGGTCGACCCTAAATTATCAATCAAATTCTAGCTGGGCGAACATTGTAGAAAACAGTTCAATTTCTATCTCAATCTAGTTCTAGATAATCTAAAAGGGTAGATGAATAAATTGCACATACACTAGTGAATTTTTGCCAAATAAAACAAAAGCTTAAATTGAATTATTAAATGGTATGAGTTTTTTTACCATTAAGATCTCGCTTAATTTTTTTTTTACGTTGTAGGGTATACTATAGCTGTGTTTAGTGCTCAAGGAGAAAAAATATAGATGTCACAGAATAGAATAGGTAGGCCAAAAGCAGTGACATCTATCCCAATTTCGCTAGGGCACTATAGACAGCTGCGGTTATAACTCTAGGGGTTACTCTATGGTTTTCAGCTTTGTTGATAATACATAAGCACTTTTATTTCATGCTATACTTTCAATGTTAATACTGCAATACGAATAACGGTAAGCCAATTAAATGAAAGCCATGTCCACTTTTATTTCAGGTCCTATAGTCGATAAACAATAAATTTACATGCGGACAGAATTTTACTATTTTGACTCAAGAAGGAAGGAGACAATGGGCTATTAGGGTTATAATAAAACCTAACACCCAGAGACCTCTGGACCCGACCGCTGGAAGCAGCCAGATTTTTAAATTTGGCAACAGATGTTAACGATGATGGAGGATGAGAAGACGATGGGCTACACAAACAAACAAACAATGGGCTATTTATTGCAGTAGTCCCCAAAGTTTTATAAAAAAGTTTTCTTATATTTGGCTTAACAACATTGGGGACTTTTATTGAATTTGATTGTTTGGTTCATTAAGTAAAGTGTCAAACGTTTCAACCAACCTATTGTGTTCTTTATAAGGGGGTATTTTTTGTATCATCATTGTGGATGTACATCAATTTATAGGCCTTTGCCTTATCCCTTCAGATTCCTGATTTTGACTACCTTAATTTATCCTACTGATTTACATACATATATATAAAATGCCTAAAGACTAAAGGGTATAACAACTTCAAAATTAATTTTCTATCAAACCTTTTTCAGCCTAGCAACTCTATAACTATGGTACATTTCAACTTTTTTCCTACTGAGTACGTTTTACTCAGATAGCTTTTTATTAGCTGATTAAAAAATTTCAAAAAATACAAACTTAAAATTTGTATAATAAAATTAGCTATCTAAACTAAACCGACATAATAAAAACGCATGAAAATACATGAAAAGGTATGAAAAGGCATATTTAAATACATAAAATGAGTATTAGTCTTAATATAATGTGATTCAGAAAATCTAATACTGTTATAAACTTATTAAAAAGCTTTCAAGTAATTAACAAAAATTAGTATTCATTGATTTATCCAAAATTAAGGGTAAATAGAAATTATTAGAAGCAAAGCTTCTTTATAACCAGGATCTGTACGTCATTCAGTTCGTCGGTGTCATATTAGTCTTTTTAGGCTCGGTAGCCACATGTAAGCCAAAGGCAAATCAATCTTTTACTATTTTTGATATCAACTGAAAGTTTAAACCTGACCGTAATATGGCAACCCCTCTTTTCAAATTTTTGTTTAAATCATCCAAACGGGTTTAAATTTGACGCGGAGCCCTGATTATTCCTAAATTCACGGAAGTGTCCATCGGTCCATGGAAAATCTTCCACTTTTCTTGCATCGTATTATAAATAGCTTTCCGCGGATATAAATTTACAAATAAGATTAAAGCCCCGAGATGCCGAAGGCATGGGATAAAAAGACTTGTTTTAATCTTATGATTATACATTTTTATATTCGTAGAAAACTGGATATAATACGATGCTAGACATAATTTTTTCGTATGCACGAAACCCGGTTCTAATCCACCGGATATTAATCGGTTTAGAAGGAATACGAGAAAATAATTCTGAAATAAAAGACAGAATTTTTGTTGGTTAATGTTTCAATTTTTTTTTTGTAGCTACATCATATTTATATCGCAAATTATTACACGTTTTAAACTGTAAAAATATCTTTTTACAAATATTTTAAACATTTTTACATACTTAAGCGTCTTCTATAAGGTTTACTAGTAATTATATTTATTTAATGGATGTTTTTATTGTTTACATATATCTGTTGGTTATTTTGGAAAGATTTTTGTAGTGTAGTTTCTTCTTGAAAACTAGTGCTAAGTTTTAATTATCAATATATTTATAGTATAATTATATTTTTATCATTAATGTTTATTAAGCTTCGTTTTTGAGAATGTTAATATCATCTTAAATAAATTAAATTTCCGATGAAGTATTAATAATTAAAATATGAGAATTCTATACAACAAAATAATCCTTCAGATCCTGTTTTGTTGCAAAATAATCATAAAAATAAAATCATAATATTAATTCTTCAAACTGACAGAACCATCTTAATTACTTACTGGCTCTTGTGGGGAGCCCTAACCCTACGGAGCTCTTATACTGCAGGGCACTATCCCTGCGTGGCTTAACTAACCTTAACCTAACCAATAATAAGCATACAAAAGTTTTTTTCTTTCTTCAAACTTTATTGTTTGTTTATTTGCAGTCAGGGGCTGCTATTCAGCCGATTAATTCCATCTGAAATTGCCGAAAATTAAATATTTTGTTGGAGTAAAGTTAGAGCAAAACTTGTATTTTGGTGTAACTGAAAGGGAAGTGGGTAAGAAAGGGGGGGAAAAGGGAAGGGGGTTGAGGGAAAATTTTCACTTTAAATTGTTTGTCAGAATCGCGATTTCCCTGATTTGCAGCAACTTACCTTTTCTAATAAATAATCTAGATCATCTTCATAGCTCCGGCCGTTATCAGCCCGCCCATCATTGCCGTTACGGCCCTCATGTCGCCGCCGATCCGGCCCTATGTTGGAAGGCGGTTTGCTCGGCGGGGCCGTCAGCTGGATATTGATTGAATTTGTGGCAGGCATTTTCACTGAGAATAGCTTAGATATTCATATTTTTCTTCGCGAAGCAGTTGATAGTGCCAAATAAAAATGACGTCTTACAATACAAATGACCAATAACAGGCCAGTATACATTGTAATTGTCCAATTGTAAACTGTATAGTGGCCTATCATTGGTCATTTGTATTGTATGAAGCCATTTTTTATTAGGCACTATCAACTGCTTCATGCTTTGCTTTTTTGCATGTTTGGTTTTCTTGTTCATTCTAATATTGCAACAAGGACAATTATGTTCATTAGTGGCGCAGCAATAGTAATCTAAAAAAGAGGGAGAGTATTCTTTTGTTTAAGTTATTTACTTTAACAAGTCCAATTGTGATAATCTGTAGATTAAGATTATTGGTGGAAAAGTTTAAACACTGTTACTTTGTACAATCCAATTAAGGCTCAATATTAAAATTATCGTTATCAGACAATTTTGTCCTTCATTATACACTTTCTCCCTGAATATTACAATTAGATTAAAATAAGTAACTCCTATTTACTGCAATAGATAGTCAATGTTTTTTTCTCTTATTAATTGATTATAATGACAGAGATACGGACATAACAGGACTATAGAAAAGCTAGGCTATCAAAAAACTGTATAAAGAAGAATCTAGAAAAGGAGATAAATTGGATAATTTGATGCTAACAATTAGATAATTAATTTAGCTGTTTTTCCTCTCAAAAATATGGATTAATAAAAACAAAAAACATTCGTGTTCATTTAAGACAGTATGATAATTCCTCAGACACTTAGGAACACTCAGTTCATCTAATATAGACATTTGGTTGGCCCCTTCATAAATATTCAGTTTCTGAGTTTATTTTGACTTTATAAAAAACTTTCAATATGTCAATCATTTACAAGTAAGAAATCAAACAAATGTATATTTGTCTATCCAATTATCTGACATGTTAGGCTTTGAAATTATGAATGTTGTCATCCTTGTTACCAGACTAAGAAATGTATTTCAACATCTATGTCAGTATTCCATGTTTTGTTGTTTATAAATGGACATTACACACAGACTATAAACAAGCAAAATCTTGTCCAGAAGTAGATACACTTTTCTACATTTCTAATACAGAGTTAGGAATAGCATGGATAATATCATCCATAAATTGGCAACAAATCTACATTTTTCAGTTTATCAGTATCTGCGCAGCAACTACAAGCTAACAATATTTTACAAAATGTTAAAAATTTCTAATGATTTATTCTCAAAATGTAAAGTTCTGCCTTATATTAAACTTGTTGCTTCGCCACTATGTTAAAGCGACTCTTTTACCAACTAGAGACTTTAAATTTAAAAACAAAATAGCCTAAAACAATGAGTTGCTTCCTTAAACTAGTAAACTAAAAGGAAATACAAAAAATACATACTGCTATATATATATAGTGGGATAAAAGAACAATTTTCTATGTTACACGGGTATCTACTTTTTTGAGTGAGAAATTTATAGTGAGTTACATACTGTGACATACAGAGTGAGGGAACCAAAGCTAGATGTTTATCATTTTCATAAGTAGCGCAGCAATATAAAGCTTATATTACCTTTTTAGTAGCTACTCTATAATTCACTTTATCTGTCCGTCAGTCAGTCCGTCCGTCAGTCCGTAACGCTATGGGGGAAATGGGATTTACTCAGCTCCTATAAAAGATAGAATGCTGAAATTTTTTGACAACATTTCCATCGTTAAGGAGCACAATTATTAAACATCAATGGCGGTCGGACAGCTTTTTAGCAGGTTTTAGGCTATTTTTTTTATTTTCCCACATTTTCCCCCATATCTTTGGCGTTTATGATCCGATTTTCAAATTTTTTTCAGTTAAAGATACCTATCAAAATTAAATTTCCCGTCGTTTGAAGAAAACAACAATGACTGTTTTTGCAGGTTTTTGGTTATTTTTATATTTTTTACATTTTCCCCCATATCTTTAGTGTTTTTGGTCCGATTTTCAAAATTTTTTCTGTTAAAGATATCAAAATTAAATTTCCGGTCGTTTGAAGAAAACACCAATGACGGTCAGTCCCATCCACGAACTTTTGTGCTTCGCTATTTATGGATGTTGTCATCCTTGTTTTTTAATAATTAAGATAAATAAATATATATCATAGGCATGCATAATAGTTAGACAAAATAATCCTATTGTGTAAAAGTATTTTTGTCTTTATCATAATATTTTGATAACTAATGAACCAATTGAGTTTTCCATTTTAGGTAAGCATCACATAGGTCCCGGAATGGTATTTGGTCACTTTCTTTTTAAATTGAAGACGTTCGATATTTTAGGCTTATTCTCTCTATAATACAGAGTTGGTATATAGAGATGCGAATTTAAAATGATAGGAGAAACAAGGTTAATAGCATCCATATAAGGGCAACAAATCTAAATATTTCACTTGATCAGTAGCTGGACAAAGTGTCTCAAAAAATCCGCCTTGTGACGTCATAAAAATGAGGATTTATTTCTTTTTTCTTTCCCACTTCACCTCTCATCTCCCTCATTTTTATTACGTCACATGTCTGATTTTTGAGACACTTTGTCCAGCTACGTTGATAATCACAATGATTACGGTCAAATATAAAAAGAGGATAACACAAAATAGATGAAAAAATAGATAGACATAGAGATAAAAAGTGACGATACAGATTAGATAATTATCTACAGACGGTATGCGTACATTAAATGAATTAGAGATAGAAAATAAGTTTTAAAATTACTCTATCAATGACAATTAGCCCTAGAAAATGGGTATAGTTATATGACAGAACTTTCTTTTCGAGTTAAACATACGTACTTACAGAATACTATAACATAGAGTAGCTGCGCTACTAAAAGATTGTAAAATCTTTTTTTAAAGTTGAAAACTAGTGCAGATGTATAGGGGTAAGTAGCAGGGACATAAAGGAATAAAACAATGGACGAAAAAATTATGTACATATTAAATTGCCCCTTCTGTAGATTTTTGGTTAAAAGAATGGATTGAGATAATTGAACAAACTAATCAAGTCATGATTTGATACCTAATCATACCCAAAGTTTTTAAGAGGCAACAAATAAGATATTAATTTAAAGTCCAGTGTCCCTGCCCTCCTGGATGAGTAGGCTTTATAGATTAAATCATACACAATCATTTAATAAAACAAGGAAAATAACGTCCATAAGAAGCATAAACAAGCTGTAAACAGTCAATTAAATATCAAACAAGAGCAAAGCTCTTGAACATATGTCATATTCTAGATATATTTTAACCCCCAGTCCGACATGATTACAGACTTATACACCCAACATATAGAGTAGTTGCAATATTTCTTAATTTGTTATTTGATTATTCATTTTAAAATCAAATCAATAAAATATAATGATTAATCTTGATGTCACTATTTTATGACACTAAATTAGTTGCTTTGGTTCTATTATCTTAGTGAAGATGGGCAGCAAACCATCAATAGACTTATGTAAAGCTTCCCTAAAATGGAGAACTCAATCAGTTTTTTTGGTTTGCAAGGATTTAACTAACAAACAAACAAAAATACTGATTTGTAAAAAAGGATAAGTAATGAAAACTTAATTAACTTAAAAAAATTTTTAGCGAAATAATTTATTTGATAACTGGAAGAATTTTTATGAACTTGAAAAGTAAAAAATGTTGATGAATTTGTTTACTTTTGATTATTTGAATTTTTTAATTAAAGCATGAATATCATAAATTCCTTCAATTTCACTTTTCTGCAACGCAGAATTTTTCCTCCCAACTTCACCACAACTTTTTGCACCGCCGTTGCTTCTGCTATTGTTGTTGTGGCTATTACCCCAGCTGTCAACCGCTGCTGACTGTTGTCGCCGACTTCCCAGATCCGGAAGGCCGCCAGTCAGTTGATCCAGATCGGCCAGCAGTGCGTCCAACGAAGTGGCCACTCGCGGCTGTTGAGCGGTCGTTGTGCTGTTGTTTATAACTTGTTGTTGTTGACCCACAACCACACCATTATTTTGTTGTTGATGACAACTGGTGGCACCTGGTGGGCCACCACTGTAATTACTACTTGAAGTTGTTGTGCCACTACCACTGCAACCACCGCCACTGCCCAAATTGTTGATAAAACCACAACTTCGGCTGTTGTTTAAAAAATCACTTTTGGGCGCCCAGTGCCCGTCGCTCATAATAACAAAAAATCACTTTACATTTTATCACTTATGATACTGATATTACAATTTATGTTTAAAATAATTAAATTTATTTTATATTTGCTTATAGAAACCACAAAAAAAGCAATGATATCACTGAATTGAAAAGAATGGGCCTGTTTGTCTTGTTTGCTATGCAGTTAGGCATGTACTGATGACTTAGTACATACACACACACACACACACACACACACACACACTCGGAACGAGAAAAGAGTGTAAGCACGAAGATTGGGGCACAGCGATAGAAGGGGAGTGGGGGACAGATATAAATGAAGGTGTACATAGCGGGACACACACTCACACACACACGCTACACAGATTTATCTATTCTTGGGCACAATCCTCATTACACACATAAACACACACACACACAGAAACTCTAAAATATAATCTCCCCAAAAATCATTGTATTTGTCTCTCTATCTTATACTCTCTTTTGCACACATACACACACACACACACTCACGCAAATACATACATGTAAATTTTTCAATGTACATATATGCCCAAGATGTAAAAAGGGTTTTTGGGTTTTCATTGCAGCAGCCTCTATTTCTCTTTCTCTCTCTCTCTCTCTCTCTCTCTCTCTCTCTCTCTCTCTCTCTCTCTCTCTCTCGCCCTATATATTTCTCTCTCTATGTATCTTTTACACTCTTTCTCTATTTCTAGTTTCATATTAATGATTCTCTTTCTTATATAAAAAGCAAAGCTTTTCTACGTTTAGGGGAGCTCGTATATGACGTAAGTAATTTTGGTCATGCTACAGCCTTGTATAAAGTATCCTTGGACGATAAAGAATGATTTAGATTGCATATCAACTCTATAACTATTATTTATTTGTCAATATGCCAAAAAACAATATGTCACAATAGTATAAGAGTAGCATCTTTATAATAAATTTATTTAGAACCAACCAATCTAATAATTTGAGCCAACAAAAAAGATAACGTGGTTATACAATTTTGAGTACCAGTGTAATTTACAATTTTAAGTTCCCTTTCTTCCTAGGTTTTATGGTTCTAGTCATTCTTGTTTTCTTTAAATTTGCATTTATTGCAAATAGAGCTAATACAAGGATGACAACATCCATAAGTAGCGAAGCACAAAAAATCGTCGATGGGAATACGTACAGGTAGATTTAAAAGGTTTTTACTAAAATCAATAATAGATTTATTGGATAAAATAAACATGAAACCTTGTTTTATTTTGCATGATGACGATGGTCAAAGTAAATTATATTAAAGATGCTCATAACAATGGGAAAAATTATTTTGATACTGATATCCCATAAAAGTTTGAAAATTGCATCAAAATAAACAAAGATATGGGGAAATATGTAAAACATATAAAAATAGCCAAAAACCTGATAAAAGGCAGTCTGTCCGTCATGGTTGTTTTATTAAAACGACAAAAAATTTAATTTTTAAATCCTTAACTTAAAAAATTTGGAAAATCGGACCATATACACTGAAGATATGGAAAAAAGTGTTAAATATATAAAAATAGCCTAAAACCTGCCAAAAAGGCAGTCTGGCTGTCATGGTTACTTTGTTTAAAAGACGGGAAATTTAATTTTGATATCTATAACTGAAAAATTTTGAAAATCGGACTATAAACACTGAAGATATGGAGAAAAATGTTAAATATATAAAAAAACAGCCTAAAACCTGCTAAAAAGGCAGTCTGGCCGTCATGATTGTTTTCTTTAAAAGACGGGAAATTTAATTTTGATATCTATAACTGAAAAAATTTTGAAAATCGGACCATAAACACTGAAGATATGGAGAAAAATGTGAAAAATATAAAAATAGCCTAAAACCTGCTAAAAAGGCAGTCTGGCCTTCATGGTTGTTCCTTTAAACGACGGGAAATTTAATTTTGATATCTGTAACTGAAAAAAATTTTAAAAATCGGACCATAAACACTGAAGATTTGGAGAAAAATGTGAAAAATATAAAAATAGCCTAAAACCTGCTAAAAATCGGTCCGAACGCCAATGATGTTTTATAGTCAATTGTGCTCCTTAATGATGGGAATGTTGTCAAAAAATTTCAGCATTCTATCTTTTATAGGAGCTGAGTAAATCCCATTTCCCCCATAGCGTTACGGACGGACTGACTGAAGGACGGACGGACGGACTGACTGACGGACGGACAAAGTGAATTATAGAGTAGCTTCGCTACTAATTTCTTTAAAAGACGGGAAATTTAATTTTGATATCTATAACTGAAAAAATTTTGAAAATCGGACCATAAACACTGAAGATATGGAGAAAAATGTGAAAAATATAAAAATAGCATAAAACCTGCTAAAAAGGCAGTCTGGCCTTCATGGTTGTTCCTTTAAACGACGGGAAATTTAATTTTGATATCTGTAACTGAAAAAAATTTTGAAAATCGGACCATAAACACTGAAGATTTGGAGAAAAATGTGAAAAATATAAAAATAGCCTAAAACCTGCTAAAAATCGGTCCGAACGCCAATGATGTTTTATAGTCAATTGTGCTCCTTAATGATGGGAATGTTGTCAAAAAATTTCAGCATTCTATCTTTTATAGGAGCTGAGTAAATCCCATTTCCCCCATAGCGTTACGGACGGACTGACTGACGGACGGACGGACGGACGGACTGACTGACGGACGGACAAAGTGAATTATAGAGTAGCTTCGCTACTAAAACTGTAATATGAGAAAAGAATAATATTCGAAAATAAAAATATTGCAACTTGTATTGCATATGAAATACCCCTTTAATTAGGATACTGCAATTTACACAACTAGCAAAGAAACATTCACTGTGTTTTTAACAAAAAGTTAGTGTGTTTTTGTTGATTTTTTTCAAAGGATTTGTTTTAAATATACATCTTTCCAAGATTTATTTAAGATTAAAAAACAAATATGCAAATGCAGTAATGTTGACTTCTTGATTTTATTTTAAGCATTTTAAAGATTCTGGTAACAATTCTAGAGTTGCAGCGCTTTCTAAATCGTACCTTACTACTCAGGGGCGTCCAAGCTTTTTATTTTGGGGGGGTAAAAAAATTTTAGGGGGGGGGTAATTCGTTTTTTGGGGGGGGGGTAAAATGGCGCACGAAGCGCGCCGCAAATTTTTTTTACCCCCCCAAAATTGTTTGGGGGGGGTAAATACCCCCTCCTAAATCGATAGGACATTTTTTACATGCCTAAATCTACAATAAGAGCAATTAATGGTAGACGGTCCTTTTTATTTTAAAAACATGAAGTGACATAGAATTACATTCGGACAAACGCAGGAGTCCCAAATGTCGAAATGGTCATACGCTGGAGTGGACACTAAACCTAAACTAACCTATTTTAGATTATCTTGAAGATTTTTAAAATTACTTAGTCCCTGCGGGGGCCTATTTGTACATTCATATCTTAACCTAACCTAATCTGTATAGAAATCAGTGTTCTGGAGCCGGAGCCGGGAGCCGGGAGCAGCAACATTTTTGGTGGAGCCGGAGCCGGATCCGGAGCCGTATTTTTCGTTAAAAACGGCTCCGGCTCCGGACTAGCTAAAAATGATTTTTTAAAGTAATATTATAATTTGGCAACGGTCTATTTCCATATAATAAACTGAAAAACTATTGTTACTTAACAAATAGACACACATCCTTCTACTTTTATATAGCTTTAATCAAATAAAAGCAAAATATTTTATATTATTTATTTTATTTTATCAAATTTAATAATGAAAAAAAGTTGATATATTAATTTTAAGGTAGGAGCCGGAGCCGGAGCTGGAGCCGGAGCCGGAGCCGCATCAAAATTATACGGCTCCGGCACCCTGATAGAAATACTTAATTAGATTAATATTTTAACACTCCTGCGTTTGCCCACTCCGACGTTTGGGACTCCTGGGTTTGTCCTGGATCCTTACATTCAATAAAAGCTACCATTTTTTAAATAGCTACGTTCCCAATAAAACATTTTAAAATCTAAATTTTGGACAGATGTCCTATGCATAAAAAATGTCTTATCCTTTTTAATTGGAAACAAGGGAAAAGTATAATAATGCATTGAAAACATTATATACTACTATGTTTTATTAAAGAATGTTGTTAATGTATGTAAAGTATTTTTTTGGTCCTAAAAGATCTTATTCACCGTTTCACCGATTGGTTTCTCCATTTTAGGTAAGCCTCACATTTGCACCGTTATGGTTTTAGGCTTTTGGGTTTTTAAAATATAGTCGTTTGATGGTTTTAGGCTACTTCACTGCTTTCCAGTCAAAAGATGTATCGTTCTGTTGTTGCTTTAATCCTATTTCTCTGATTTAATTAATTTCCAAAGACGAATTCCAGATGTTGATGAAAAATTTATGACATGGATTTTTTCAATGCTTGAAGCTACTCAATAATTTAATTTGTTTGTCCAAAGTTATTTTTTACATTATGGTTACTAGTTTTAACTAATTGAACAAAAAAAGTTTATTTAATAGATAAAGTAAAAGGATGTCTGTCTGTTTGTGTGTCTGAAGCTTAAGATCTCGATAATCTCTAGACTGATGTGATTCTACTTCATAGTGAAGTTTTTTTACATGCAAAGGAAATGTGTACAACAATTTTGGGGGAGGGTAAATCCACCCTCTCGAGAGAAATCATCCCTTTGAATATTCCCTCATCCTAAAATTTCAGGTCATATATTTATCAATTTAAGAAATTGGGCTTTGCACCTTAGATTTAATGCCATCCTTGTTATTAATGGCTTATAAAATGCATAGGATAGGGGGGAGGGGAGGAGGGGTGTGATAGAGATATAAAAACCTGAATTTTTATTGTTTTTTATTCCATGACAAATAAGGATAAGATGAATGTAAATTTGCAATACAATGAATATAACGATTTTTATTTATGTATAATTTTCGGGGAGGCTTCATATTTGTCTAAATATCAAAAGAAAATAAGATAAGACTAACGGCTGTTTCTCTATAACTTTAAGAATTTTTTAATACAAAAGAAAATTATTTTGGACGGGGGAAAATTTATTTGAAAGTAAGTAAAAGAAAAGAAAATTTAGGGAGGGGCATTTTTTGTGTGCAATATATCTCTGTAGGATGAAGGGGGTGAAAACCCCATCAAAACCTGCTTCAGATGAATACTACGTACTCTTAATGTTTTAATTGAAATAAGTTTAGCGTTTTACAAGATCCTACCTTACATATATACATACAATCAAATTACTACTTAAGAATCCAAAACAGACCATGGAATGCACCTCTGAAAACTGAAAACTAGAAGTTTCAGTCATTTTCGAGATATTACTCGACATATGAACATACATCATACACAGACAGACCTACACACGACTAACTACTTTCATGTATACGGTTTGCATAAATTAGTAAAAATGTAAATATGCCTTAAAAGGTTAAAAAAGTCATTAGCCAAAATGTACTCATTGATCAATTTTAGCCTTTTAAACTTTTTTATCTGAAATTTTCCTCGTTATGTATCATTTAAATATTCTCCAAAAGAGATGTAAATTAACAAATCGTGATTTTTCATATTTATATTCGTCTGTCTGTTACCAAGGATGATAATGTCCAATCCTCTTTAAAAAGAAACAGGATGTTTGTCTGTATAGTTGTACCGTAGGATCTCGCTAACTGCTAAACCACAATGGTTTTTCTTTTTAGTTAAGATATCATTGGTCCAGTAAAGATTTATAACTACTTCCCTTACCCTTTCTCATCACTTTTTTTACATTGAATAGATCAAAATAAAAATTAAAAATTAGACCACCCTGTCCCTCAGCGTATTATAAACAGACAGATATGACAGACACGAACACATAGAGTAGCTTCGCTTATAAAAATTAAATCGTGAAAAATAGAGGGTGAAGAAAAAGAGGTCACGTGAGCATTACAGGCAGACTATTGAGTAGTTACGATCCTTATAAATGTATGTGTGTGTGTGTGTGTGTGTATGTCAGTGTGCGTGTTTGATTTTTGGCTTTCTTGGTTAAATAGAATGATCTTTTTTTGGTTTGAATATCATAATGATGACTTGTCGTATTTTAACGTAGCACAGCTACCCTATATTTAAGGTTTTATTTGCTTTCATTCTTTCCATGCAATTGACAGGAAGCAGCTTATATTGTCTCCATAAATAATGGTCAAATATTCCAGCGTTTGGCCAAACTATGTCGATTGATGTGTCATCTTTCTAATATGACGTCAATCATTTTTTTTTTTTTTTACATATTCTCTCTCTTTTCTCTTTGTTATGAAAACTGAGCATCTGCTGTAAACTCACTTTGTCCGTTTGTCTAATCCATGATTTTTTGCTATTTATTTATATTGGCCTCATTGTGAATTTATTTTTCTAACACATTTTAGAATTGAATTGTTTGAAAATCTGAAGGTGAGAACTCAAGATCATTTAGATATTATTTAAACATTGAAAAATAAACAAAAATCACTTAAGATCTGTTAGTGATTTCCTCTACTAGAATTCCCTAATAGATCTATAGTATAGATGTATATACAGATAATTATATGCCGTTCTTCTTAAGGACCTTTTTTGTCTGTCTAGAAAATTTCTGCTATTTGGCTGTGTTAATACTCCTGACACTATTAGTTGATATCCAAAGACCCAATTAAGAGGCGACACAAGGTCCTTGGGATGGTTACATACAGTTTTTAGTGCTTTACTCTAATCATTCCCTCACATTTTCTCTATCTTTCTTATTTTCAATAAGTATTTTTTTTCCTTATTTCCGTGCTTTCTTTCTTTTCCATATTTTTTTCCTCTAAAAAATTGGCTTTGCCTTTAGCTTATAGGGGCTAAAAACCCAACACTATCTGTTATAATAACATTTGTGTCAAAGTCCACGGGTGAAAAGTCCAGAGGTTAGAGAGATCTACAGCGTCATCAAGGTGGACAGAAAGGCGGACAGACAATTTTGATCACAATTGATTTTATGAATCTGTCAAATATGACGTCGGCTGTCCATCAGAAGTCAGACGTCATTTCGCCTTAACGCCATAGAGTAAATGTGTTTATCTTCGGCTGCTTATTTAAAAATTTTGTAGTTTGGGTTATTAGTAATACAAAATATAGAAACAGTAGGTTTATATTAATTTTTGTACATGAAAAGTTTAAATTTACTTTCAAAAACAGCTTCAACATAATTTCCTTATATGCCAAGGTAACGACGACATTTGTTGAGAAAATGAGTTGCGGCATTTCTGTGCTCCAGTCATCAAAAAACAAAACAACGTGGGGTAACATCTTGCGTAATGATAAATTAAACATATTTTAATAATCATTTTATGTATAAACAAATTTTTTCAGATAATAAAATGAGTAAATTTAGCGGAGTTTTACAATTGACTGATTTAGATGACTTTATAACCCCGTCCCAAGAATGTATAAAGCCCGTCAAAGTCGACAAAAAACCGGGTGCTAAAAAAGGTATGTAACCTATCCAAATATTAATTATGCGGCGAAAACACTGTTAATTGAAAATGTCCGTCTGTCTGATAAAAACCGTTACTACGACCTTCTTAGTTTCTATAAAACTGTTACTCGATCATAAGTATTTTTTTCTACCATTTGAGAGAAAAAAAATATTTTAGATTTATAATATTTGGGTGTTATATAAGTTAAGTACCTATGCGTTGCTTATGATCTTTATTCTGAAATTTTACTCTTAATATTTTTAGTTTGTTGATTATTTCATGTGACCGATGTTAAATTGACTTTAAATAAGCTTGTTTTTACTTTTAGGGCTGGGGGCAATCCGCCCAATTTTTGAGTGTGATTCGGATTCTTTTAAAATCCACCCAAAATAAAAGCGGATTAAGTCATAAAAATTAACAATCCGAATTTGCAATTAGAATTGCGGATTGCCGAATTGGATTCTGGGTCCAAAAATTGGACGGATTCTAGAATCGGATTTCCAACCCTGGTTTGATTAAATGTTAAAATCATACCTTATTACAACAAACAAAAAACCCTCGATTGATTGACTAAAGTACGTCTTATTATATTCATTTAATGGATGAATTTATTGTTTTAATTAATGTCTAAATGTTGATAAACTTAGGAACTGCCAAGATTCAAATTGAAGCTGATGGATCTTACATTGAGGTATGATTATATAGTTGAGACTTCTGTTTTAATCCTTAACTTCTAAATAATATAATTACTACACCGAATGAGCTTTCATTTTAATGAAATCTTTACTTAGGTCTTGGGATGGTGTTAGGTTATTTTTAGGTAGATTTAAGTCATGGGGATGGTTTTATGTGATTTTTCTTATCATAGCCTCTTTTTTGCAAACAGAACCCTTAGATGTCTTAATATTCTGACATATTTAACTATCAATATAACCTTAAAATCATATTATTTTTGTACAAACTTATTATGAACAAATGATTGAAATTTAACTTACTTTTAAATTAGGAAAATGAATTGGGAGAAAAGAAACAACTAGAAAAAGCATCCATTACGTTAGCTGATTGCCTAGCTTGCTCAGGTTTATAAAATTTCTTTCTTTTATTGAGAGTGGAAGGGCTCTTTATGTGTGCTGTGTCTTAATTTACCTATGTCGATTGTTGAATAAATTGTGTTAAAAGAAATCTGAGTAGGTATATAAAAGTCTAAAATTGGTTATGCAATTTTTCTTTGATCTTAAAGGATAAGACAATGGACGATAAATTAATGTGCATCCTCATTAATGATAACCACATTAAATTACCTGGCCTTTTGTAGAGTAAAGTTATTGGTTAAAATTTTTTAGATACAATCAGTTTGGACCAAATCATTCAAAATGCAAGTACCCAAGATAACTTTGTTATAAAACTATGGGTACCTGTTTAATTTATAGTAAATTGTCCCCTGCCCAAGTTTTATTGAAATAGGTAGGTAGTTATTAAAAAATAATATTACGTAACTTTTTGATCCAATTAAGATACTTTAATTATCATAGGATGTATAACAAGCGCAGAATCAATATTGATAGAACAACAAAGCAATGCTCAGCTTCTTAAAATTTTTCAGTAAGTACCTATTTAAAATACCTAAACTAGTTTTGCGCCTAGCTTTTAAGATCCAAGCCTACTGTACACTTTGTCATGTTCACTATTTATTTCTGACTTCTTTTGATTTTTAAGTAATGTAATATCCATTTTCCGTAACTTTACATTGAAATGTATTTAAATCAATTCATAATATGGATTAATTTCTTAACTTAAATAACCACTTGTAAATAAGTTGAGGTAGTTAACAAATTAAATAATTAAAATTTTGTTGTAAATTTTTAGAGAAAAGACAGAAAATCCATTATCAGAAAACAAGCCATTTATCGTCTTCAGTTTAGCAATCCAACCTATTCTATCATTAAGGTAATAATTACATTATTTGTTATTTATTAAAAATACTGAAATAAAAGACTAAGAATATTCCTTAGATTGTTCAAAAATGTTTTATGGCTTGTTTTTAATGCAATCATCTTGTGTGTAGATGTTTATATATATTGCAGGGGTTATATTCTGCACAAGTTTCATTTTTTCCCCGGCTAAATTTATTTTTATTTTTTTCCCTTCTAGTTTTTTCTAGCAAGGAAGGGGATAAAATGGAAAAATATTTTCAAAATTCTTTATTTTATTCATATTATCCCCCCTCCCACATATTCTTTTAGTTTTTTTTTCACCAAAAAGTGGAAAAAAATGCTTTCAGTTCTCTTAACTTTTAATTTTTTCACCCCAACCACAAAATTTTTATTTTTTTTACCCTTCCCCCCCCCCCCCCCTTCAGCCGGGTCAAATTTGCAGAATATACAGTATACACCCCTAATATATATTGATAACTTTTTTGTTTTAGTGCTGATTATAAAATGGAACCAAATGTTTTAGTCAAGAAACTTTCTACATTCCTGAAGGTACATTGAAGAAAGTGAATATGTGAATTGGGGAGAGGGGGGGGGGGGTAAACTTCAGGGGAAGATTATATTTATATATATTTTTTGAATTACATCGATTAAAGATATTTAAAAGGAGAAGAAAAGAAATTTAACTTGATTGGAAAATTTACACCTGAGGAAAGTTTAGAAATAAAAGGACAGAAAGGGCATTAGGTACTTAAGTGTGTCACGTGGAAAATAATTTTATGAAATATTAGAACATGAAAGAAGTGTCTGGTCTGATTTTTTGTATTTGATGCATGTTTGATTTTTTCTGTATTTTGAATATTATACATCCCAATTGATTATTACATAAACCTAAGTAGAGAAAAATACTACTTTCCCCTGGAAAATGGCAAAATTTTATTAATTTACTGTTTTTTTCTCGAAACTTAATAATAAATAGTTAAATCATTTTGTAGAATCTAGGAGCAGATATGGTATTAGACATGAAATTAGCAGAGGATATTTCCATTGTTGAACAACAAAATGAGTTCATTTCAAGATACAAAGAAAGAAAAGAGGGAGGAAAACATCCAGGTGAGTTTTAAAGTTTTATGATTTTATGAATTATTTTGCGGATTTGTGAAAATGTTGGCTAATAAATATTAGGTAATTCTTTTTTCACCACAAATGGCCGCGTCGATACTATATAGGAATCTAATTGAAGCTTCCTGAAAATGGATAATTTTTCGTTTCAGAGTTTAGCGAGGTCTTCCTAAACAAACAAAAAATCTTTACTATTTTATATTATAACTTAATTATTGTATCTTCAGGTCCTATTTTAACATCTGCGTGTCCTGGTTGGATTTGTTACGCGGAGAAGACCCATGGTAACTGGATTCTTCCTTTTATTTCAAAGTAAGTTCTAGGTATAATTTTTGACAGCCGAAAGGAATGAAGCTAGTATAGGGCTTTTTATTAAATTATTTTTATTAAGTCTCATAACCAATTAAAACACATATTGGTAAGATATGCTGAAGAGAGAAAAGAATTTTAATACAGATACTAAAATTTTATATTTTTAGAGTAAAATCTCCGCAACAGATTATGGGAAGCTTGGTAAAATCTTATGTACCTGACAAAATGAAGATTGATCCTACAAGAGTGTATCATGTCACTGTTATGCCCTGCTTCGATAAGGTGAGATTTATATTTTTTATTTTGTAAAGTGTTTAAGAAGATGATTGACTCAGGTCTTGGTCCAAAGATATCATAAGTATTATATAATAATTACTTTCGTCAGTTGATTTTTGCAAGACAAAAATCCATAAAACAAAAAAGTATTAGTTTATGATGGTCTGATAAGATCTCGTTAGCCACTTTATCGACTAAGTTATCTAATTTAAGGAAGCTAGGGGCTCAGTCAATTGTATATAATTTTAAGGGGTTTTATTTTTTTATATATTTGATATTTATTTTTGAAATGATCATTGAATAACTATTTGTTTTTAGAAATTAGAAGCATCGCGAGAAGATTTTTATTCTGAAATAACAAATGTCAGAGACGTAGACTGTGTAGTTACATCTTTAGAAATTCAGGTGGGTACAACTTTTTTTCTATCTTTGTAATGTTTTAGTTCGGTTCAGAGTGAGTGGGACATTAAGTAATGAATATTCCCTTGATGATTAGGTATTGTATTCTTGTCTCTTTATGACACTTTTTTCTTCTTTCACTTGATACTTCTCTTGTGACTCTCTTGTAACTCGCATCTTTCCCAAGGTTAATTTGTAGATGTGTTACTGATTTTTGTCAATTATAATACTTTGAAACAAAATTACGTTCATAAAATGGGCAGGCATCGTTACTAAATCATTATGTATGTCATTTTTGTAGGATAAACACGGAAAATCATGGTCTAGAAATACATATTTTATTTTGTATTCCTAGGATTTATTGAATGAACAAGGAGTTGATATAACAACCTTGGAAGAAACTAATCTCGATTCTTTGACTGATGCGCCTACTATCATTGAAACTAATTCAGGTATGGTGTAATTTTAGTATAACTAAAGATCCAAGTCTGAAACTAATATAAACTTTCTTGGGGCTTTACTCTTAAGATTTTGTCAGGTCGGGAATAACATTGGACAGAAAATTACAATTGTACTCAAAGTTTTTTTTGACATGATCGTTTATTGGTTAATTTGTAAACTTTGCGCAATTTAAATTTACAGTACGGGCAATTTTGTTACACATTATTAAGGGTTTTAAACAATTAATTTTTCATTATCTTATCCCTTAAAATACCAACTAAATTTGTTTTGAGTTTTACCATTTAATAACTTCTTAATACAACTTGTTTATAGGAAGCTAAAGTATGAGTTATAAAGTTCTAGGATGTAACTAAATACATATAAAAACCCTTTTATTATTTTATGGTTATTTATGGCAGGTGTCTAACAACCAATATCTTTAGTATTTATGGCAGGTATCTAATAACCAATATTTTTTTATGACAGGTGTCTAACAACCAATATTCTCATTATTTATGACAGGTGTCTTAACAACCAATATCTTTGTTATGTATGACAGGTGTCTTAACACAATCAATTTTATGACAGAATGTCGAATGACCAATAACTTTATTATAGGTGTCTAATAACCAATATCTTTATGATTTATGGCAGGTGTTTAACAACCAATATCTTTACATTAATTTACGACAGGTGTCTTGCAACCAATATCTTATTATTTATGACTTTCCAATAACCAATATCTTTATTATGATAGATGTTTAACAATGATGATCTTTATTTAGGTTCAGGGTCAGGAGGGTATTCCGACCATGTGTTTAGAAAAGCTGCGCAGGAAATCCACGAACAAAGTGTTGAAAACATTCAATATACTACATTAAAAAATCAGGTACATAATAAAATTTTATTTTATGCTTTTTAATAGAAATTTTCTTTATAAATTTTTAAAGGAAAAAATAAAGATACAACCTTTTTTGATAAGCAATTTCCGAGGTCTTAAGTTTCAGGCTCAAACCTTTCTACTTTATATCAATAATCTATATTTTTCTAAGGATTTTAAAGAAGTAACACTCACACGTCCATCGGACGGCGCTGTACAACCTTTTTTGATAAGCAATTTCCGAGGTCTTAAGTTTCAGGCTCAAACCTTTCTACTTTATATCAATAATCTATATTTTTCTAAGGATTTTAAAGAAGTAACACTCACACGTCCATCGGACGGCGCTGTCCTTTTAAAATTTGCCATTGCCAACGGATTCAGAAACATCCAGAACCTTGTACAGAAGATGAAAAGGAAACGTTGTGATTTTGATTTTGTTGAGATTATGGCTTGTCCCAGTGGTTGCATCAACGGTGGAGCTCAAATAAGGTAGGTATATCTAGATCAGGGAGGGAGGGGGTATTGGACTGTTAATTATACAAGTCACAGAAGTGTATATACATGTTCTATCATTTAGCGACTTAAAACTTTGGTTGACTGATTAAGTTTTGATTGGGTTATACAAACTTTCACCAATAAGGGAAAAAGGGTTGCAAGTAAAATCCGTAAATGTTGCGTGTTTTAAGTTAAAAACAGTAGTAGAACGATAAAAAATTCCTATGTTAAATTTTAAAAAAAAATTGTCTATAGTTCTTTTCAATAAGAAATGCACATATTTAGTGAATATTATCGTTCTACTACTATTTTTAAGCCTTAAAACACATACCTTTACGGATTTTACCTGCAACCTACTTTTTCCTTTGTATCAAATCATAATTTGGGTTGTTTTACAATTTATCTTTCATTGTCTTATTCTTTTAAGATCTCTGATGATCTGATAAAATCAAATCAAAATAATATTTTACATTAATCATGTATCTTGGTTTTGAAAAGTGTATTTTAAAGATTTATACAATTGTGTTTTTCCTAAATGGTGAAATTCCTAACTTGTAATGAAATTATTTTTATCAATCCTTTGTAAAAAGATATTTTATTACAGGCCAAAAGGAGAGCATAGCAGCAAAGAACTAATAGCCTTCCTAGAAGAAGAATATTCAAAGTTAAAAACTGGTTTTCCAGAACAGAATGTACAGGCCAATCAGCTGATGCAACAATGGTTTGGCGCCAATTTAGATAAACGCCGACATTTTCTCTACACAGATTATCACGAGGTTGAGAAAATGACCAATGCATTAGCCATTAAGTGGTAGAAAAGTGCCAAATTAGTCAAATTATATAAATATTTATCTACCTATGCTTTTCTATAGATTTTATAGGTCAAAGTATCTTATTATTTGTCTGTGATATAAACTAAAATTTGAATAGTGTGTATAACTTTAATGTAAACAAGGAATTATATATCCAAAACTAGTACAGTAAAATATTAAATTTAGATTATCTTCATATATTTAACGTGCATAAATGTTTACAGTAATTGAAGCTGCGCCTCAAATGTCACAAAAAGTGAATATTATGATAGAAGCTATTTTCAGAATAAGCATGGCGGTCAACATTAGGGTGAAAGTTCACCCTGTAGTCCTATTCCAGATCACTGACAGCTATGAGAGGAGGAACTTGGATAGTCCTAGGTAGGTTCACACCTGTATTTATCTTCCATTCTTCTATCCCTACCATCTACAAATGAAATTAAGTAATATTTCTATTTTATTTTATTTCACTTTATATTTTCATATGTTTTCTCTGCCAATGAGGTGGTTGTCTCTACACCAATCTCGCTTAACCTTTATCCTATGTTTCTTCTTTACAGAAAAGGGTTAAATGGATCCCAGATAGAAAACTAGGATTTCATTTTTTTGTTGCAAGCTCAACCCTCCCATAAAATCGCCTCTGGAAAAGTATTTTATAAGCCTTTAGAACATAACTTGTAGTCTCTAACGGCATGGCCGTTAGTTTTTAGTTAACAGTAATATAAACTTATGAGAAAATAATATATCACTGGGCCGGGATAGATAGCAACATAGTTAACTATCTTGATTCAATATTTTTCATGTAAATGATCTGCTATAAATAATTCATAAAAAGTCTCTACATCCATTTTTTCCCAGGGTTATTGGAACTCTGGTAGGAAGTGTGGACAAACAGTGTGTGGAGGTGACCAACTGTTTCAGCATCCCCCACAAGGAGCATGAGGACAGGGTTGAGGCCGACATCATGTATGCCCAGGTAAACATATTTTCATTTGTTGTGTTGATTCCCACACTTTCAATAAGTTCGAATCTTGGTTCGACAACGCATCATAACTAAAGAGGTTAAAAATGATTCCTACTGCTGCTACGTAAGTTGCATGATAGTATAAGAAATGCCTTGGCCCTTGAAACAGGCGCAACTTTTACAATGCACAGATAGGACTTCTCAGACAAAGGTATGTTGTGTTGACAAGACTAAATTATAGTTATTGTATAGAGTTGATTATGGCAGATGTCTTACTTTAATCCGCCCAAATTGAGACTAGGTAACATCAAGGCGAATCATACTTTAAAGTTATTTTATTTAAAGCGGCTCATTTATCTAACTACCTATACAATTTAGATTTTCAATTATTATTTTTTAGGAAATGTTTGACCTGAACAAGAAGGTTTCCCCGCAGGAGAATCTGGTTGGTTGGTTTGCCACCGGCAATGAAGTGACCAATCACAGTGCTCTCATTCACGATTACTATGCCCGTGAGACTAAGGTATGTTTTTATTGGTAGTTTTATTATAAAGTGACCAATCACAGTGCTCTGATTCCCGATTACTATGCCCGTGGAACTAAGGTACATTTTTATTGGTTGGTTCATTTGCCACTTGTTATGAAGCATTCAATCATAGTGGATTTTTGTAAGAAGTTTCATTGTGATTGGTGGATTCACGATTACTTCGGAAAGAGTTTATTGGTTGAGTTTTTGGTTGAGTTGTATTAAAGCAACCAATCACAGTGCTATTATCTTTATAACAAACATTTTTATTGATTGGTTGGTATGTTTATGAACAATCACACACATTTTTATTCTTAAAAGGCTATCCATTATGCAGAATATATATCACATTAATAAGAAAATCGAATTCCTGTAATATTTCAGGATCCTATCCATTTAACCCTGGATACCACCCTGGAGAATGGACGTATGACAATGAAAGCGTATGTCTTTGTCCCTCTCGGTGTTCCTGGAGCTACCACAGGCAAAAAATCATATTTGAACTTATTAGTTTTTATATTAAATATACGATATCACTTTCTTTCGAAAAAAATCTGAATTATTTTCAAAAGAGGTAAAGGCATAAGGAGAAATCTTTTTCCTATAGAAAAATAAAAAAAATATGAACAGACTTAAGTCCACCTAAAGACTTACTTATAGAGATAAGTGTAACGTTGCTCATTACATTATGATTTATAATATTAGAAATCCATAGGTATAAAATATTGTTTTAAAAATATCTAAAATCATATTTAAAAAATGGATTGTACATATGGACTGGTGATACAACTGTTATGTTTTCTTAATTGCACATAAAAATTATATAATAAACAAGCTAAACCTTTAAGAGATTTCCGATGAAGAAGGACAGACACTTTAAAAAGTTCATATATGATTTGTTTTTGGCCGCCAGGATCTATGTTTACCCCAGTGCCAGTAGAGGTGACCGCTTCAGAACCTGAAATAGCCGGACTTGACCTTCTTCACAAGACCAAACTTCAGAAAACGTTGGTACGAGTTATTTCGAATAATGCAATAAATGGATATCTTGAAACTGTCTGTTAGGTCATTAAGAAACATTTATGCATTCTATGCGTAATCGTATATAATATTACTAGCGGCTTCGCCCCTAGCCTCTAGTGGCTTTGCTTAGATTTAAAAGAAAAATTTTAAAAAAAATTTGGGGGGGGGGAGGAAATTTTTTTTTTCTGAGGGGGGAGGTAGTCGACCCCACTATTTTAATTTAGTTTTAAAAAGAAAAAAAATGTTTTTTTTTTTGGGGGGGGGCGTATTTTTCATTTCTTTTTTTTTTGGTGGGGGTGTCCCACCCCTCAAGAAAATAGTTCTAAACCTTCCTGGGACCTATGAGAAGCTACCCTGTAAAGAAGATAAAGACAGACATCGTTCTACTTTGTATTATAGATACAAATGTTAAAGTTAAATCATATACATCTGAACTTGTCGTTCTCATGAGCTTAATAATTCGAAAAAAATAGGGTTGTCTATTTCAAGTGCCTGAAAAAGACTAAAATAAGCCTTTTTTTGGATTCCGTTCTGGATGAACATTACCTTCTAGTGTTTCTTCTTACCTTCGCAAAACAGCTAAATTCAGCTTATGATTTCATTTGACCTTCAAATTCATTTTTTTAATTTTTGGTTTTGATGGCAACAGCTATTTCTTTTCGATAAAAGTGGAAATACTGTAAACTATTTCGCTTTAATCACAAGGATTTATTTGTATCTTAATTCTGAGTTTATATAATCACAGGACAAAAATGTTATTGTTTTGTTTAATAATCCACTTTATACTAAAATTTTTCCACATTGTGTTATGCGTTAGATCCTGCCACTAGGCAACATATTTGATATTCATTGTGTATTAAAATTAATTAAAACTAGGTATATTGTTTATATATAAATATCTAAATATTCTGATCATATAATTGTGTTTTAATATGTTGATTGAAAAAAATATTTTGATTTTGAAAAAAATCAAAAAAATCTACTGCTAGAGACTAGATTTTACTTGAAATTTGCTGAGTGTTGACAATGTGCTTTGATAAATTAAAACTATTTTGAATAAAGTCATATTTTGATGTTTTTATTTCAATTTCTTTAATTAAATGTCTCAATTATGAAGATTTATAATTTTAATTTGCAGCAAAGACCTTCTACTGTGGAGCCACTGCCTGATCTGACCAAGATTGCGGAGGCCGCAGCTAAACTGGAAGATTATCTGGATGTTCTTCTCAAGTAAGATTTTGTAATTTCGATAGTGAGAAAAATATGGAAAAAAAGCACAAAAACGGATTAATTGAGTAATAGAGCAGTTGTTTAGTGGTTATATTAAAGAGGGAGAAGAATACTAAACCACATAGGAAAAGATAGATATAGGAAATAGTAAAATACAAGTTTGACTACAACTTACTCGGTGTAAGACTTTCTTTTGTAGCATGACCTACGGACTGACCGACCAATTAAGTTGTATACCTATGTATGCCCTTCACTAAATAAAACCAACTGTCTATTTTAAAAAGCACCCGAATTTAATCATAGTTAAAAGAGTAACAATTTTAACCATTTAGGTATGTTGGATCTGTTTGTGATGGAACCCATCAGGCAGACAATGCAATCGGCCGCCAGCTCTGGGATCTGGTCCAGTCAGTTCCTAAGGTAACTTTTCATTTAGTGAAAAAAAAACTAAAAGAATATGTGGGAGGGGGAATAATATGAATAAAATAAAGAGTTCTGAAAATATTTTTCCATTTTATCCCCTTCCTTGCTGGAAAAAAGTAGGAGAGGGAAAAAAATGAAAAAAATTGCAGCAAGGGAAAAATGAATCTTGTGCTGAATATAGGTACATCACTGTATAACTAAAAAAAGAAACCTAGATAAGTTTATTCACCAAAAAAATGCTCAAGTTCAATGCTTGAAGGTGCTTAAAATCACTTGCTCTCGTTCGTACATACTACAGTGTGTTTTTTTTTATGAGAACTTTTTTGAAAGCAATTTTACCCCACTTATAGTTATCAGAATTTAAAGATTAATGGCTTATTTCCTTCGTTTTTTAAGGGAAATTATGAAACAACCAAAAAAAATTACAGTTTTTGTTGAAAAAGTACAGTAAAGTTGAAAATTAAAAACTTAGGTGACAACATCTAAAAATGGTTTTAGCGCATTTTTCTTATGCTAAAATTGGATTTTCAGTAGTCGACTTTGGGGGGCCAGTACTTTCTCCCTGATTGAGATATGGCCTTCAAACTTTAACCTATTCTAGTACATGTCCCCAATAGTATCTGTATAAATTTATAGCTCTATATCTCAACTTTGCAGCGTTTTGCAGCCATTCTTGCAAAAGGTAGAATATTTGAAAATAAGAAAAATGCGCTAAAACCATTTTTAGATGTTGACACCTAAGTTTTTAATTTTCAACTTTACTGTACTTTTTCAACAAAAACTGTAATTTTTTTTGGTTGTTTCATAATTTCCCTTAAAAAACGAAGAAAATAAGCCATTAATCATTAAATTCTGATAACTATAAGTGGGGTAAAATTGCTTTCAAAAAAGTTCTCATAAAAAACACACACTGTACATACCTAGTCCCCTATCAAAAAGAAGAAAAAAATAGGCATGCAAATTTATCTATGTAACTGGGATGCCATTTTCGAGATTATAATAATCTATTAGAAAATTGTATGAATAACTTTTTAGATGGACTCTGAGGAGTTTGAACGTATGTTGAACAGCAACGTGAGAGACTTGTTGATGGTGATCTACCTGTCACAAATGACCAAGACACAGCTCAAGTTGAACGAGAAGCTCTCCATGCACAGCGCGGCCAACATCAAGGAAATGGCCAAGCTCATTCCATCTGATTAAGGTAAAGTTTTCTACTGGGAGGGAGGGGAAATTTGTGACCACGCTATCTCAGAACCTTAAGGTTCATTTATTGAACTTTGGTTGGTTCTAATCTTCTCTATTAATAATTTAAATCTACAGGAGGGGTAATTTTGTGAAATCATTATAGGGAATTTATTGTCCATGTTATTATCCCTTAGACTTTCCAACAAAAAAGATAGGTAGGTTTTCTCCAGAATTTGTTTCATTCTCATAAGGATCACTTACAAGGCTCATTAACAGTTTTATATTATGCGTTATGAAATTATTTTAAGGTAAAAAATAAGACTTTTTTTCTTTTGGGCAGTTTTATTTAAAGAGTATAATCTTGTTCACTTATTTCGATTTTGATTTCAGTTTTATCAATCCACACAATTATCTGGAAGAAAGATTGAACCGCCCAGCTGAATTAAAACAACAACATTTAACTATTCTCTTTTATTTTACCATCAATTTTGTGCACATTTATTGTACATATTTGTGCACATACACACACAAACTGTACAACATTTTGGTGCACTATTGTGCATTGAATGGCTGTGCAGTATTTGATATTTATTATGTTGTATTGTGTACTACACCTAGTATTGAAATCGGATTTTGATCGTAGGTAGCGTTATGCCCTCCCCTTGATTTCTTATAAAAAAAAGACCTTTTTGCTACCAATTTTATAATAAGGGGAGGGCTTTTTTTTAGTATCATGAAACTTTTTGTCATTTAAAATTAAATTCAAATAAAGATTTATCTAAAATATTGTTTATATGCATGTATTTTAAACAAAAAAAATTTGTAAAATAACGTCACAAAAACCGATTTCAGAAAAAAAGCAATAAATTGAAAATGGGGAAGACCAGCATACTTCGGAAGGATAAGAAGGAGGGGATCAGTAAGGGGCTCCACTCCATGAACCCCAACAGGAGCGTGAAGGACCAGATGAAAGGTAAAAATGTCTACTATTCAGGGTTGGCATAAAAAACCCAAGTAAAAAACCCAAGTTGGGTTTTATTGGATTTTTTAACTCGAAAAAACCCAAAAAAAGGGTTTTTTAAAAATGTACCTATTGTCGGTAATGTTAACTCTATTTTGACTCATAAGGAGTACTATTTTCAAACAAATAATAGAAATTATAAAAAACATTTTATTTTAAATATTGTATAACTGCATTTTACCTGCAAATTTTTAAATATAAGTGACGGAATGTCTGTCTATATGTACTAAAATAACTCCCTAACCACTGAACCGATATGGTTCTCAATTACAATTAGCTTTTCACGGGACCGTTGAAGATTTTTAACTACTTTTTTTTTTTGGGGGGGGGGGGTGGCAGATTTCTCTTAGGAGATTTGTGGTGCCCTCCCCTAAAAATTGGAATAAACCTTCCCTGGACCTATGAAAAGCTACCCTGTACAGGAGAACCATACCGATTCAGCGGTTAGCGAGATCCTATGGTACAGACAAACATCCTGTTACTTTATAAAAATTATTTAACCTTATATCTTAAAAATTCCTAGGTAATAATCTTTAGAAAACAATAAAACCAAAAAAAAAACCCCGGATTTTATTAATAAAACCCGGGTTTTATTAATAAAACCCAATGGGTTGGGTTATTTTTAAAAAACCCGGGTTTTTACCAACCTTGCTACTATTCTAAATAATAGTTAGATTTTGCTAACCACCGAACCGATTTAATGGAAGCTTTAATTTAGACTATGGTTCTTAAACTAAATTATTATTTTATTTTGTACCAGATTGGTGTAGGCTAATTTCTACCTCCTCCGTCACCCCTTCAAGTACTAGCTCCTAATATGATTTGGGCACAACTTCCAGTTTTATCTGAAAGTAGTAAGGTCTTGCCTAAAATGATCATTCAGTAATTGCTAAGAACAACACTTTGAATTACCTAATTTAATGTTATTGCGAAGCATATAATGTTCATTAAAACACAGAGAATCACTAATCTCGTACCCTAATCATTAAGTTAGTTATTGCATGGCCTAATTTTTGCATCGAAATGATTGGTTATTATAGGCTTTACGAAGGCGAATCCCAAATCTTAAAATAAACCGATTCATTACAAAGCTTAATACTTGCGCTAAAAAATCTATTAAGGTATTGACTCATTGAGAGGCTCAAAACTATCATTGGAATGATTTTCAGGGTGTTACGCGGTGCATACTTTTATTAAAATAAATATTAAATTATTCTAAGGCCCAATACTAGCAATACAATTATGTTTAAGGTATTGCAAGGCCCAATACTAGCAATACAATTATGTTTAAGGTATTGCGCATCCCAGAACCGCCGGAACCATCAAGAGGCTGCAGATGTACAAGAACTTCAAGCCGAAGAGAAACAGCAAAGGAAAGATTATTAAGGCTGCCCCATATCAAAGCTGGGTCGACAGTGGTACAGTCGCAAGGTAAATTAATCATTGCTGCGCTTTTATAGGTAAACATTGTAAAATAAATTATTTGGTAGTTTTATTAAGGAAATGTTGAATTACAATATTGTCAAACAATTTGTTATTTACAAAGAATTTGATGGGTGATTACGTTATCGTTAATGAAATTATTAAATATTGGGAAAAGAAAATGTTGATTATTGTAGTTTTTATAAAGGGGAAGTTGCACAAAATGCATTTAAACTAGAATTTTGTTAAATGCATATTTTTTTTCTGGTCAATGGGTTAAACTACATTTATAGGGCATATATTTGAAAGAATTTTCTAAAATGTAGTTTAATAAATATCAAAACAAAAAACAGTATGACGACTAATTTAGTGATTTCTACTTATTTGTTATTTATTGTTATACATATGTTTAATGATTTACTTTTTAAGAGGGGTGGAAGTTTGTACAGTTATAGGAAATGAAAATTCAGTATCAAATTTTGCCCTGGCCGTGTGGGCTTGTTTTTATAGTTATCAACCTAATTCTTTTTGTAAGCTCTCTTATAAGATTGGATCTACCTGTAAAATTTTGAAAATTGAATTTTGGGACTCCCTCTAGGGGCTAGTAGGGCAAAAGAACCCCCAAACACTAAAATTTTAAGTTATGAGCTTATTTTTCAAGATATCGAGCTTATTTTTTAAATAGGACCTTTTACTACATAGATGAGTTGACTAGCCATTTTTGCACTTTACTTCCAGGGGCTTTTGGGGTAAAACAACCCCCTAAATATAAATTTATAAGTTTTGAGCTTACAAGCCCCTAGAAGTAAAGTGCAAAAATGAAATATGGGATGGCTAATCAACTCAACTATGTAATAAAAGGTTCCATTTAAAAAATCAGCTCGATATCTTGAAAAATAAGCTATTAACTTAAATTTTTTGTTTTTGGGGGGGTCTTTTGCTCCACTAGCCCCTAGAGGCAAAGTCCCAAAATTCAATTTTCTAAATTTTACAGGTAGATCCAATCATATAAGAGAACTTACAAAAAGAATTAGGTTGATAACTATAAAAACAAGCCCACACGGCCAGGGCAAAATTTGATACTGAATTTTCATTTCCTATAACTGTACAAACCCCCCCCCCCCCCTTATTTAGAATTGTATCATCCTAATCATTCAATTTTAATTATTCAGAGTTTCACTATCCTAGTCATACAATTATAATTATTTAGAGTTGCACCATCCCGCTCTTGGTTTGCTAACACTAAAGTTATCAGTCAGAGTGCTCTTCAGAAATTTCAAGAAGAAATGGGCAAAGTTAAGAAGGTAAATAATGTTCAAAAAAGGATGAGAACATCCATAAAAATCATGCTTAAAATAACTTTCTGGTATTGAATAATTACGCTTGTACTTAACTATTACTAGAATCAGCATCGAGATCGATAGGATAATTCTTTTATGCCCATTTTAACAATAAGAGCTACCCGTTTTTTGTATCTATTAAGATTCCTGGAAAAGAGGACTATCCACGAACAAGAGCACATGATTCTAAGTACCTTCCAGCATTGATCCTAAGTATTTTCTTTCAGAATATAATTGGTCACCATATATCATTAATGTATTGACGAGAAAATTTATGTTTCACCATATTTTTTTTGGGTATTTTAATTGATTTTGAAAACTTTTATGAAGCTAATTCTTTTAATAAAATGGATATTTGATGATACATATGCGAATACTCGTGTTATATAGATTGTAAATTAATCCATACTAGCATTAATTTAAACATACATATGATATATAGTAAATGTGCTTTTAACTTTTTTTTAATTTTTATCATTTGACAACATGGACAATTAAAGACACCCCGAACTCAACAAAATGTTTGATAGAATTTTGACTAAAAAACCTGAACATTTTTTTACTTTTCTTCAACTTGAAGTGGTGAAACATAAATTTTCTCGTCAATATATTAATTATTAATGGTGACCTATTATATTCTGAAAGAAAATACTTAGGATCAATGCTGGAAGGTACTTAGAATCACGTGCTCTTGTTCGTGGATAGTTCCCTTTAGATTTTTTATCATTGATATTTTATATTTAGGATCCCTACCAAATTGTTTTGAATCCAACTAAGCTTCCTATTACACTACTACAAGAAAAGTGAGTATGTTAAAATAATTTTGTAGACAAATCTTTTTTTTGTCTGTTCATTTTATGGGGGCCTAATTTAGATCTCAATTGATAGTTTTAGAATATGTTTTTTATCAAGTTTAAGATCTTTTTATGTCATTTTCTGCCCTCTCCGAATACATGGCCTATTGATTGATACTAGGAGTGCAATTGCAATTTTGCAATTTTAGATAAAGATATTTTTACGCCTTGATCATTTTAATCTTTTCCGTAAATCTATAACTCACTTTGTCCGTTATTCCATTAAAGAATTTTTGTGCTTCCTTACTTAGGGATGGTTTCAACCTTGTTTTATTATGTCCCTTTGAAGAAGGACATTTGGTTTTCACTCCCTTCAACAATTTACACGCAAGGAGAATAATATTTTTTTCGGATCTACTGCAGTTCACGGTAAAATATTGCTGGTAACGAATATTGCCAAAAATTTATGAATTTAAGAGGCTGCTAGCTGCCAAACGGCTGAACGTACAGATCATACCCGCACACTGTTTTAGGCGGCATAAGAAGGCCTACAAATAATCTGGAATAGCCATAAATCAATAATGCATAATTATCTCGCAGTGCAGAGAAATGCGCAAAAAAAGGCCAGTTTTACGCGTTTTTTCTTTAGTGAAGGTTTCCCTGTGCATCATTGGATCTTGGCTATTCCAGATTATTTGTAGGCCTTCTTATACCGCTTAAAATGGTGTGCGGTTATGATCTGTACGTTCAGCCGTTTGGCAGCCAGTAGCCTTTAAAATTCATAGATTTTTGACAATATTCGTTACCAGCAATATTTTACCGTGAACTGCAGTAGATCCTTTTTTTCATTTAAAAACGGCATTAGTTATGATGAGAACTAATCTTGTTTAGAGCTAAACACGCCCGTGTACACATGCTTGATACGGAGCCATTTGAGAAAACTTTTGGCAAGAAGGCACAGAGAAAAAGGCCAAACATCAAAGTTCCAGATTTAGAGGCAATGGCTAAAAGTAAGTATTTTTTTTCCTTTTTGATATGGACATTTTATCATAACAGTAAATAATTTCTGTGATAACAATAACAGCACATTATTTTTAATTGATTTAAAAAAATTCTAACAGGATTGTATCCCCTGCTGAAGGGAGGGGGGAAAAATAAAAAGAATATTTAGGATAAAAATGAAGAAATAAACAGTCCTGAGGTGAATTCTTAAAAAACTTATTGGCTCACTGCCTCACTAAAATCAGTGAGTCTCGCTAAAAATTTTGAGAGGATATTTTTGCCCCACTATTTTAGCCAAAAAAGTTTTTAAGAATTCACCTCTGAATTCTAAACATCTATAACTTTATTTTTGCTTTAGCCAGGGAGGGAGCGGACATTGGACCGTACATTATATTGGTCCCCAAAGTTTTATTAACACGTTCTTCTCAGTCATTGCCTTAAAAACCTTTTTTACACTCTGATTGGGTTATACAACCAAAATTGTCTTAGATTTTCAACCATTAATTGTGATCATTTTATCGTAAATTGTTATCGACTAATATTTCCAAGTTTTCCTATATAGTTAAAAAAAAGAATCTTGCTAATTAAATCAACCACTTTTCTAGCTGCTGACAGCCTGGCTGACTCGTATGTAGATGAGAATGATCGAGACAGAGTGAGGGATACTAAGAATGATGTAAAGACAGCACCCAGAGAATATATCTTTGCAGCTGGTCAGAGCAGACGTATCTGGAATGAATTGTATAAGGTTGGTTTTAGTTTTGTGCATATAAAGAAATTCTAGAGGCTAAGCCCCAAGAGGCTTATGCCAAACCCCAGCGGGGACCCTTAACCATGCGTGGCACTCAGTAACCAATATTACCTAACCTGAAATTATTGAGAGAAAAAAACAATATGTTTCAAAATAAGGAGAGGGGTTTTCAGTACTCGATGAGCACTTTTAGGGAAAGCACCAAAGTTTTAAATCAAATTTTTAATTTGTTAAAATAGAAAATCAATTTGATTTAGGTTATTGACAGTAGTGACGTAGTAATCCAGGTACTTGACGCTAGGGACCCCATGGGCACCAGAAGTCCCAAGATTGAGGAGTATCTCAAGAAAGAAAAGGCCCACAAACATCTGTTTTTCGTTCTTAATAAGGTAAATAAATTCTTTAACATAGTTAATATTTCTCTGACGTAAAAATAGCTATAAAGTCAGGATGTTAAGACTTTTTCATTTTTCGAGGCAATTTGCTGTGCTTAAATGTATGGATCTTAAGGGATAAGACAATGGACGATAAATAGATGTAAATCTTCAATGATATAAAAAAGAATTACAGATTCTCTAGATTAAAGTTATTAGTAGAAAAATTTGGACTATGTTTTTCTTTTGCTAAACTAGCCAATCGGGATTTAATAGTACTCAAAGTCAAAGTTTATGACCAAACGAATGATGGATCATGATTAGGTATAAAACTTTGGGTACCAGTATAATTTGCTGTCCAATGTTCTTGCCTCCCTGGCTTAAATGGCAGTGTGTAATTTAATAGTGTTGTTTACATGTTATTCCTTATTTTTACTGGAATCTCCTTGTAAGATTGAAACTTAATATTTTTTTTCTAAGGTTGATCTTGTGCCCACTTGGGTTACACAGAAGTGGGTTGCTATGCTTTCACAGGTTAGAAAATCAAATATTTTTTATTATAATTTGTCACTCTATTTTGAAAAGTTATTAATTTGCTTGAGTTACCTTACCTATTTTATGTACATACATAATTGACTTCGGAGCACTACAACTCACAATTTTCTTTTTTTTATAATCTATGAAAGAAATTTGCTATTGTAGATTATATTCCTGAATACTGCTATAAATAAAGATAAAAGATTTTTTATGATCTATGTGAACTTAATTTTACCCTCTGCTGATTTCAGTGGGTGTATCTTCCAACCAAGCTTAATTTCTTTTCTCCTCCCCCCCCTCTTCCATTTCAATTTTTTTTCCAGAACCTCCATCCACCCGAGAGAGGAGGGATTGGGGTATTCTGGAACATACAAACTCGCACTCCTTTCCCATGATATGATTATTGATGGAGTGTGTGTTTAGGAACATCCTACTATTGCTTTCCACGCGTCCCAACAACATCCATTTGGAAAGAGTGCGGTTATCAATCTTCTTAGACAGTTAGGTAAGAATATAAAGATAAATAAAAGGATTAATCGACATATCTAGAAGATACTAATACTAAAAGGTCCTTTTAAAAAGACTTCCTTTATAAATATTTTAGACAATAAGATAATAAACCTATAATATAAAGTAATAAGCTTTTTTTGTCTGTAGCGAAGGATCTCGCTAACCGCTAAACCGATATGGTTCGTCTTTACAGTGAAGCCTCTTTTAGGCATTGAGATGGTTTTAGGCTATTTTTCTGCACTTCGAATATAGAGCTCCTATATGTTTGTTTATGTGTATGTTTGAACCGAAGTATCTCGCTAACCGCTGAATCGATCAGATTCTCCTTTGCAGGGTACCTTCTCTTATGTCCTGCGAAGGATTATAACTATTTTGGAAGAGGGTACCATCAACTTCCCAAGAGAAGTCGCCCCATATTTTGATAGTTGAGAATAGAAAGATAAAAAGATACATAAAAACGCTAAATTAACAAAAAATACCTTGCATTTGCTCTTATTTACGTATTTACTTGAAGGTAAACTTCATGAGGGCAGCAAGCAAATCTCAGTTGGCTTTATTGGTTATCCTAATACTGGCAAATCAAGTATTATCAATGCATTGAGGTAAATATTTAATCTTCATATTATAATTCTAATATTTTTTTTACAGAAAGGGATGTATTAATTGAGGAGCATTGGTTTAATAAATAAAAAGTAATCTAGATGTTTATTCATTTAAAAGAATAAGAAATATTTTTTAAGGCATATTTTCATAACATTTTCTTTTTTCTATATCCATTATAATAGCTTTCTTGTTGACTGACTCTTGAATTCAATACGTAAGTTTTGTTGAAAACTAATCTTGTTCAGGGGAAAGAAGGTTTGCAAGACCGCGCCCATAGCCGGAGAAACCAAGGTGTGGCAGTACATCACTCTTATGAAGAAAATTTACCTCATTGATTGTCCTGGTATTGTGCCCGGTGGACAGGAGACCGATACTGAAAAGGTGATATCATTGACCACTTATTTACTTGCGCCTATGCCTCTAGAGGCCTTAAGGACACTTGAAAGTCTTTCAATGTTAGTATAAAAAGAAATTTTTTTTTTTGGGGTATTATTTTTTCACGTACGATTTTTCTTGGGATGGTGGATTTACCTTACTGCTAAATAGTCACAAACCTTTTAGACCTATAAAAACTGCACTGTATTGTAGAACCATGTAAGACCAGCGGTTTCTTAGGTATAGACAGACGGACGTCCTATTCAATTTATATAAGGATTGCGCGACTTATGGTCATAATTATCCTTGCTTTTTGTAGGTTTTGAGAGGTGTTGTTAGAGTAGAACTGGTAGAACAACCAGACGCATATATTGAAGCAGTCTTGGAGAGGACTAAAAAGAAATACATCCGCAGACAATACAAGTAAAAAAAATTATTACTACTTTTTAATCACAGCCAAGTTACTCTTCAATTTACTTTTACCATTCGTCTGTCTACTTACGTGAATTTTTTGCTTTGAGAGTCATTTAATTTCTTCACTAAAATTGAACCATTCAGCGGTCCGGTAAACAAATTCCTTCGCTATAGACAGACGCTCATACAGTAGACATCCTGCTAGTTTACTTGAGGAAGATAACAACACAGTGACTGCTTGCAGGATCCAAGATTGGAGCAGTCCAGAGGATTTCCTAGAGAAGTTGTGCAAAAAGACAGGCAGACTTGGCAAGGGTGGAGAACCTGATCTTAAGGTTATATTTTTTGTTAAGATGTTCAGAACCGCCTCTGCCTCTAGGGGCATTATTAATGTTTCATATAAATAGCTAAAACCCCATCATAAAGTTTCCCTGAAATTTTTATCACAATTTTGATTTTAACTCCTTTTGATAAAGACTACTAAAATAAGATAGATTGTTTGTAATTTTTATGGTTCTTAAAGTTTTATTGACAAGATAGGGTCATCTCAAAAAACACTTATCTCAAAAAACGCCCATCTCAAAAAAATGCCCATCTCAAAAAACGCCCGTCTCAGAAAACTTTAGTATATAATATAATTTATCATCTATTTTTTGAATGTATTGATAATTTTGAATTAAGTTTACATTTATATATACTTGAAAGAACAGAGTTTACATTTATGGGTAGTGAAAAGTGTATTTGTGGAAAAGATTCCTGTTAATCTGACAAATTTTAATTATTAATGATAACAAAATATATTCATCTTATTCAATAAATTGCTAGAAATAGAACAGGGCGTTTTCAAAGTAAAATGTGTATTAGGCGTTTTCTGATATAGGCGTTTTTTTGAGATGGGCGTTTTTTGAGTATAGCCACAAGATATCACATTCTCTTGTGTAAACCTTCAAAGTTCAAACTTTCCAATCACTAATTATAATCTTTAGAATGAGTAATTTTGCGTATAATATTTGGGGGGAAGGGGGAGCTAATTTTAACGTTCATTTCCTTATCCCTTAAGATTCCAAGTTTCTTTTTTACTGATATAAACATTATTATTACAGGCTTCCGCCAAGATGGTGCTGAACGACTGGCAGCGTGGCAAGTTGCCCTTCTTTGTGCCGCCACCTGGTTGCCATCTCGAGCCCCGTCCAGATGACGATGATGGGGAGGAACTGGAATTTGAGGTCAGTTGCAGTTTGTAGCAGCGTACCAGCTGCCTTGTAACTTGGTTGCGTTTGTTTGGCCGTTTAATAGACAAAAGAATGAGAAAAAACTGTTTTATTACCTTGATATATTAAACAATTTTTCCGTATCGCTTCGAAACCTACTAATTTCCAGTGGATTAGAACCGGTTCTCAGGCATACTGAAAAAATTGTCTATCCTCGTATTATATCCAGTTTTCTACGAATATAGAAATATCTATTTATTTTTTTGTGCCTGTAGAATTAGATCATTCCCAGGGATGAGACATTGGGCGTATTTAGTAGCCAAAATTTTTCAACCACTATATCTTATTTGTTGGTTCATGACTAAGAATTATTTTTAAATTGTCATTGGTTGGTTCCTAATTAGTAGTGTCCAAACTTTTCAACTTATGATTTCAATTTATCTCTTGAGTCCCTTAAGATTCCTAGGGATATATTCTGCAAATTTGACCCTGCTAATGGGAGGGGGGGGGGGGATAAAAAAAAGTAAGTGGTTGGGGGGGGGGGGGGGGGGGGAAATGTAAAAAATTAAGATAACTGAAAACATTTTTTCCATTTTTTCTTTTCTACTTTGTGAAAAAAACTAAAATAATATTCGGGATAAAATGAATAAAATAATAAAGTTCTCATTTTTTTCTATTTTATCCCTTACTTGCTGGAAAAAACTAGGACAGGAAAAAAATAAAAAAAATTGCAGCAGGGGAAAAATTAATCTTGTGCAGAATATAATACACCCCTAGATAAGGAATATAGTATCTGGAGAATGAATTACTATTACTTATCCACTCAATTGATAGTTCCTATTGTAATATCAATCTCTATCTACAGGAGGATATTGACGTAGAGGCTCCTGAAATTGAAACCAATGATGAGGAGAACATAGCTGAAAACGGAGAGGAAGAACAGCTGGATCAGACTAATGAACAAGGTAGCTCTTCAATGCATGTCATTAATAGTTGTTCTTTTTATTGAAGCTTAAAAATGTCTTGGCGAGGTTTTATCTAGATAATTTTCCTGACCACTTTCACCTTTCCTACAGGCTCTCTGGTTGAAAATCCTCCTAAATTATCTAATTTAGATTAAAGATCAATAATGCTGTAATCGAATGCTAAGATTCTCCGAAAATACCGAAAATTGTGTTTAGGATATTTTATATTGAGCAGATGGTAGTTCAAGGGGTAAGACAATCAAATATACTACTTCTCATTATCAATTTATTTTTAAAATAAGGGTTGGATCTGTGGTTGCTAGGCACTTAAAGGGAAAGCACCAAAATAACATCGTAACAGATTGTTTTGTATAGAAATGGAGAGTGAAGCAGAAAATGATTCTGATGCAGAGACAAACTATACTTGTGATACTGAGGGTACCATGGATAGTACTCTTAATGAAGGTAAGGATAATACTGAGGTAACCATGGATAGTACTCTTAATGAAGGTAAGGATAATACTGAGGTAACCATGGATAGTACTCTTAATGAAGGTAAGGATAATACTGAGGGTACCATGGATAGTACTCTTAATGAAGGTAAGGATAATACTGGGGGTTCCATGGATAGTACTCTTAATGAAGGTAAGGATAATACTGAGGGTACCATGGATAGTACTCTTAATGAAGGTAAGGATAATACTGGGGGTTCCATGGATAGTACTCTTAATGAAGGTAAGGATAATACTGAGGGTACCATGGATAGTACTCTTAATGAAGGTTAGGATAATACTGAGGGTACCATGGATAGTGCTCTTAATGAAGGTAAGGATAGTACTGAGGGTACCATGGATAGTGCTCTTAATGAAGGTAAGGATAATACTGAGGTAACCATGGATAGTACTCTTAATGAAGGTAAGGATAATACAGAGGGAACCATGGATAGTACTCTTAATGAAGGTAAGGATAATACTGAGGGTACCATGGATAGTACTCTTAATGAAGGTAAGGATAAAACTGAGGGTACCATGGATAGTAGTCTTAATGAAGGTAAGTAATACTGAGGGTACCATGGATAGTAGTCTTAATGAAGGTAAGTAATACTGAGGGTACCATGGATAGTACTCTTAATGAAGGTAAGGATAATACTGAGGGTATCATGGATAGTACTCTTAATGAAGGTAAGGATAATACTGAGGGAACCATGGATAGTACTCTTAATGAAGGTAAGGATAAAACTGAGGGTACCATGGATAGTAGTCTTAATGAAGGTAAGTAATACTGAGGGAACCATGGATAGTACTCTTAATGAAGGTAAGGATAATACTGAGGGTACCATGGATAGTACTCTTAATGAAGGTAAGGATAATACTGAGGGAACCATGGATAGTACTCTTAATGAAGGTAAGGATAATACTGAGGGAACCATGGATAGTACTCTTAATGAAGGTAAGGATAAAACTGAGGGTACCATGGATAGTACTCTTAATGAAGGTAAGGATAATACTGAGGGTACCATTGATAGTACTCTTAATGAAGGTAAGGATAATACTGAGGGTACCATGGATAGTACTCTTAATGAAGGTAAGGATAATACTGAGGGAACCATGGATAGTACTCTTAATGATGGTAAGGATAATACTGAGGGTATCATGGATAGTACTCTTAATGAAGGTAAGGATAATACTGAGGGAACCATGGATAGTACTCTTAATGAAGGTAAGGATAAAACTGAGGGTACCATGGATAGTAGTCTTAATGAAGGTAAGTAATACTGAGGGAACCATGGATAGTACTCTTAATGAAGGTAAGGATAAAACTGAGGGTACCATGGATAGTACTCTTAATGAAGGTAAGGATAATACTGAGGGTACCATTGATAGTACTCTTAATGAAGGTAAGGATAATACTGAGGGTACCATGGATAGTACTCTTAATGAAGGTAAGGATAATACTGAGGGAACCATGGATAGTACTCTTAATGATGGTAAGGATAATACTGAGGGTATCATGGATAGTACTCTTAATGAAGGTAAGGATAATACTGAGGGAACCATGGATAGTACTCTTAATGAAGGTAAGGATAATACTGAGGGTACCATGGATAGTACTCTTAATGAAGGTAAGGATAATACTGAGGGTACCATGGATAGTACTCTTAATGAAGTTAAGGATAATACTGAGGGAACCATGCATAGTTTCTTAATGAATTTAGATAGACAGCTGAAATTTTTAGTCAAGATTCCTAATATTTTTACGGGTCTGCTCTATACATTTTCGGTCAGTCTGTCTGTCGGTCATGCTTCATAACACAAAAGACAAAAACCTTATTATTTCAGTTTAAAAAGTTCTTAGTTTTCATGAAAACTATTCTTGTTTTATTTGTTTTTTTAACCGAAAAAAATTGAACGGTAAGAATTTGTGAAAGAACCGTAAATCTACTATAATTAAATTATGTGTGGATTTCATGATTTACTGATACATATAATTTTTAAAAAATCTCTTTACTTTAGATCCCTTGTACGAGAACATCAAGTTTGCAGATATGGATAAAGCGTTGGTCCCCTCCAAACCCAAGAAAGTGGTCAAGATTCCTGAAAATCTACAGGAATATGTCAAACAGGATTTCAAGTAAGTTCTTGTTGTATACTATCAGTAAATTTAATTGATCAATATCCCCATTAAAGATCAACAAAATCACCCCTTATGTAGACAAAAAAGATTGGTTGAAAATTTGGATACTACTAGCTTGGAACCAACCAATCAAAATCAATAAATTAAATATGTTCTGAAATGAAATATTCCATAAAAATTGAGATAAATAAATAAGAAAATCAATTTAACCTCAACTTAATGTATTCTCTAATCTTATATTTTTTTAGAAAAATTATACAATCAGTCAAATATTTTGAATCTGAACAATTTGAGGGAGGTAAGAAGATCGAAAAGGCAAAAACAGGCGAAGAATCTGCTTCTGAAGCTGGTGACGTTGAAACTAAAGCTCCAAGTGAAATTGGCGAAGATGCTGCGAGCACTGCTTCTGAAATTTCTGTTGCTAGCAAAAAATCTACAAAAACTTCTGAGAAAAAATCTACTAAAACTACCACTACACCCGCAAAGGAATCAGAAAGGAAGAGTAAACGTAAAAATACATTTACAGAGGAGGAGAAACCATCCAGTAAGAAACCTAAGAAATCTTAGTTGTTTCTTTAAATTTAATTTGTTATTAATTTCAGATCTAAAATATCCTATGCTTCAAAATGGTAAAATCTAAGAAGAAAGTAAAGAAGGGACTGGCAGATGCTGTTAGCTCAAAGAAAAGTGGCGGGGTTACTAAACTTAACCCTTTCAACATAAGAACAAGTAAGAATTAGTGCAAATAACTAGCAGCTACGGGAAGTCGACTCTATTTTTTAAATTAAAAAAATTTAAAGAAAATAACTATTTTATGGGGAGACCACCCCTCCCCCAACAAAAAAAGGTATTTATGATCTTTCCATGACGTATAGGAAGCTTCACTGTGTAGCAAACCTGAGATCTATAGCTACAGACATCCCGTTATTTTTACATGAGGATTGAACTAACTAATTAATGAAAAATGTACTTAAAGGAATTGTAGAAGGTTAAACACTTAGTAGTACTTAAGAGTGAAAAATTTTATTTCTTTTTCAGTCAGAAGCAAGACAAACATAATTGGGCGGGAGAAAAAGGTGAAAGTTGGACAACCTGGAATCTCCAGAGCTAAAGGTATCCAGATCAGAAAGGATACTCTGCTCCAAGAATTTAAAATTAGAAATAAATCCAATTTGTTTGTGGATAAAAGGAAAATATTGCATTATATTCGTGGTTACCACTGGGAGAAGGGATATTACAATTGCAGAAAAAATAATCTGATAATAACCATTTTATGTGCCTAATTTCAATAATATATGATAAAAAATGCAATTTGAAATTCATAAAATGATTGTTAATCAAAAAAAGTAATCGAATAGATTATTTAAAAACCATCAACCTATTTTTTAAATTTCTCTCATATATACACAAATTTTTAAAGTCGGAAAAATTGAAAATTTACTTTATAAAGATATTTTTCGTGGAATTAAACCTTTCATGCACTAAAATGCAATATTGTGTGTGTACAGAATTGGAGAGAAAAATGCCAAACTTTCTGCTGAAGATAAAATGATCGCAAGGTACAGTTTTAACTTGCTATCCTGCTTTTGTTAAGATCAACGTTAAAGCTTTTTTAAGATCTTACCAAGCATGCATTACTATATTGTATAAGATATTAGTTTCTTTGTCCCTAGCTTTAGCTTTAGCTTCAGACTAAAATGATGAATATAGAATATACTAGGATATATTGACAGGGGAAAATTGTCGTTAAATTAGCTGGCTAGTATTTATTGGTCAGTTCGTTCATTAAGTAGGAGGGGGTAAGGATCGTTATTTTAGCCAGCTGTGAGCATTACTTCGAGAGTAAATGTAATTCTGCTGGAACATTTAAGTAATAATATATCGATTAATAAAATTAACCATTTTAGGTATACATCAGAAAAAATGAAAAATGCAGGGCGCAGCTCAATCTTTAATCTTGGGGATGCCGACACGCTGACACACAAAGGACACAAAATTGATGAAATTGATCAGTTTGAAAAACCTGGCAGCGATGACGAGGTGAGGAATTCATGTTATTCCACGATTCAAACTTACGAATGTGCGAGAAATGTGCGTTATCTGGATAGTTTCAATATCCAGTATCCGGCCAAACCGGATACTCGGCCCAACCCTAATTTACACCATATTAACTTTAAAATCTTCAAATTATTTTTGTACTTTGATTGATTGATTGATTAACCATAGTTTCTTAGGGTTTGGACCTAAGTAGTCATGGAGTAGGCTGAGACACTTTTGTATAGCCACTAGGGCTATCAAGCTCCACGTTCAAGCACATTATGACTTGACCCGCTATCTCATGAGAGCTACTCATTATTACCTCACCCTCGCCGAGTATGGCAGGTGTCCCAAATTAAGTCACCGTAATGAATGACGTTCTACGCAGAGGAGCTTGGGATAAGGGTAGTACTGATATTATGAACTTGACTATTAAGTATCCAAACTTACTCAATAATCCCCTTCTTTTTGTACTGAGATAACATGCTCTCGTTTAAGTTTTTAATTCTTAAAATTTTTTTAAATTTTAAAAGCTATACAACAATTTCAAATCAGAAGTTACTATGTTTATCAATGCTTTGAAAAAATAAGCAAGAACATTGTTTTATCCATTTTGTCACTCTTTTATTTCAGGGTGATGAGGGTATTCTGACCGCCGAGTATACCGGCGAGGCCCATTTCGGCGGCTTCATGACCAGGGCGGACGACGAGTTCAAGTCGGGCAGGGGAAACAACCGCAAGGACTTCATTGATAATCTCATCAAGGCAGGGCCATAGGAATAAGTAGATTTATTTTAAAAAAAACTGGCTTATTGCTTTTAGATTATTGACTTGTTGCTGTAGGGAATACTCGAAGACCAATGACCTATCAATGCCTATAAGTCAAGAAGCAAAGATAATGTTTACAAATATAACGTCTTTCAAATTGGCTTCAAATTCTTTGGTTTAACAACTTTTGGGACTTTAATTAAATTTTTATTTGTTGGTGTATTAAATTGAGTGTTTAGACGTTTTAGCCACTAATTGTAATCAACAGAAGGCGTAATTCTGTGTATCATTATTGGAGATTTCTCGGCTGTCTTATCCCTTTATATTCTTGTTTATTGCTATGGCTAACAGGAGTCGAAAGCTCGCAAGGCGGAGAAGCAAATGCTGGAGGCCGAGATCGAGGAGAAGACGAACAAGCTTGACTCTGGCTGGGCGGAGATGCTTACTAACATACAGTGCTATGGATTGATGCCCAAGCCTAAGTTTGATCCAGGTAAATGATAATTTTCTTAAACAAATTATTTATTTGTTACCTACCAATTTAAATTATAGGGAGCGAGAGAACAATGAATTGTAATTTATACATTCATTTTCTTATCCCTTATGATATCTGAAAATTATAGTCTTAAAATGAAAGCTAAATAATACCCCTAATTTTAATAAACATAATTAAACCAATTGTAAATTGAAATTATAAAAGGAAAAGTACGGACACGAAAGTTTTAGTTTTTAAGCCAGCGAATAAGATATATAATAATTCAAGATTTAAGGGACAATTAAAATTTACAGTCGAATGTCCCCTCCTTTCCTTGGGATTAGTTTTTATCTTTTTCAGACAGGGTTGGCATAAAAAAACCAATTTGTTTTTTTGGGGGATTTTTTAACTCAAAAAAAACCCGGGTTTTTAAAAATGTACCTTTATTCGATAATGTTAACTCTAATTTGATTCATAAGGAGTATCATTTTGAAATAACTACAGGGTGGCCACAATGTACGGATTTACGGAATTGTACGGATTTTCAAAAAAGTGCTAAAAAAATGTACGGATTGTACGGATTTTTATTTTTGGTGTACGGAAAATCCGTAGGTACATTCTATTTTAAAATAAAAAAATTGTAATTTTAGCTATTTGTCATACGATACTGTAGTTACAAAGGTTTTAGAATGTGTTATAATAGTGTTATGGTCTCAATGAATAAGTAAAATGTATCATTATTTGTAAGTTACATTTGGATTTCACGGGAACCAGAGAGGACAAGAATGGTGTACCAGAAGTTTAATTATTCTTCTCTTAAATATTCAATTAAGTTTATCAAAATCAGTCTTATTATGATTATAACAAAATTACTGCAAGCGACACCTGATTTCTTCATAGTTCGTTTTTTAGATGAGAAGACTTTTCATGAATTTTGATTGGATGGTATATTAAGTTGAGTGTATATACGTTTCAACCACCACTTGTCATCTACAAAAGGGGCAATATTGTGTATTAACATTGAGGATTTACATCAATTTATCGGCCATTATCTTATCCCATTAGATCCCTGTTAAGAATGCATTATATACAAATTAGCGAATATTGTATGAACAATTAATTCACCGATTCACATGAACGTTTATTATTTTCATTAAAAAGGATTAGCTCCCCCCCCCCCCTTCTACTTAAAAACAGTATTTTTTTGAAAGAATTATTCAGATATAAAAATGATATCTGTTTGATTGTATTTCTGTTTATTCTTATAGGTCCTGGGAAGGTTTACAGCTATTTTGGGGTTGGGTACCACTACCCTCCCAAGAGAAAACGAAAAAAAAAATAAACTAACCACATCTAGCGGCCGTAAATAACTTTTGTTAGTAAAACAGATGAAAAAAGAATACATTACGTGCCCTTAGAGGCCTCTAGGGGCGTAGCCGTTAGTATTTATAAAAGAGTCATTCTTATATAAAAGTCTCTTTGTGTATCTGTCTGTCTGTACTAAAGGATATCACTAACCACTAAACCTCCTATTGATAATTTTTATTAGTTCCAAACTAGAAGTGTCTAACATATTAGAAATTCATTTATACAGAAGGGGTAATTTTGTTTATCATCATTTATGATGTTTATTATTTTAATGTCTATTGCCTTATCCCTTAACATATTTAAATGATATATTCGATTTCCAGTATATCCCTTCCCCCCCCCCCCAAAAAAAAAATACAGGATACTGTATAATCAAATAAATAGGATAATTGTTTCATACAAAAAGTTGTTGAAAAAAAGTTAAAAATATTTTAAATGGACATGCAGACTTTCTGATAATGATTATAGAGTTGCTACGCTATCCAACTGGTACCTTATTGTTATAGAAATCAGCATGCAAAGTTTTAAATCGATGGGACAATTCTAACATGAACTACTAATGAACGAAAAAAGCTGACTGTCAAGGACAAACGTCCGTCCAACCATATTTTAAAAAGCTTCGCTCTAAAAAGCATATATTATAGAATATTAGACTAGCGTCTGCGCCCCTATCATCTGGTTAATTTGTATTGGAAAGGAAATAAAAGAGCAGAAAAATAGCATAAAACCATACCCAGACTTAATAAAAATACCAATAAAAATAGAATAGCCTAAAAGTATTTAATTACCTATAAAGAGCTTCACTGTAAGAGAACTATATCGGTTCAGTGGTCAGCGAGATCCTTCGCTACAGGCAAGATTTTTACTTTAATAGGACTAATTGAGCTTCGCTTTTAAGGATGTTGTCATTCTTGAATTGAAGTAAAACACTTTTTTACTCACTAGGTTATCGATTCTCCCCCACTTTTAATTTCATTTATATCAAGAAAATTAAGGGGGGGAGCTATTTTCTAGTGATGATTTCTTTTGGGATGTTGGCGGTACCCTCCCCCAAAATAGCTATAAACCATCACAGGACTTTTGAGAAGCTAGACTGTAAAGGAGAACCATATCGGTTCAGCGGTTAGTGAGATCCTTCGGTACAAACTTCTGTAAAGATAACCAACTCAGCCTTACATATTCTACCTAATACTTTTACCCAGGGAAGGAGGGGACATTGGGCTTATTATTACACTAGTCCCCAAAGCCTTCTTATTCGTTGGCTCAACAACTTTGGAACTTTTTTAAAAATTTCCTGGTTGGTTCATTAAGTTAAGTGTCCAATCATTTCATTCACTAATTGTAATCAACAGAAGGGATAATTTTGTTTATCAGCAATGGGACTGTAAATCAATTTTTTGGCCATTGTATTATCTCTTTAGATTCCTGCTTTTTTCCGGAGGAGGGTATATTAGTCCAAGTCTCTAAGGACAAAGGGTGTTCTATAGGCGATTATTAGTTAGTTTCCACCATGGATTCTTCACATAGATGGCTGTTGAGCTCTGGTACCCCCCTCCATGTTTTACTATGGCTAAGGCGGGGTCTCTAACCCTACGGGGCCAATACCTGCGTTGCCTAAACCCTGCAAGGCTACCCAGAACCAGATCAGTAGTAAGAAACCACAATTCATTGCGGAGACATTTTACTAAATATTATATTTACTAGTATAAAAATGTACGGAAATGTACGGATAAATGTACGGATTTTTTTTTTTATATGGACGGAAATGTACGGATTTTTTAAAAAAAAACCTTGTGGCCGCCCTGTAACTAATAAATATTATAAAATCTTTTTAGTTTAAATATTGTATAAATACATTTTAACTGTTTATTTTTATATATAATACATAATTACAATGTAGCTTCTCACGGGTCCTGGGAAGGTTTATAACTACTTTGAGGGAGGGTACCACCACCCTCTTAAATATATTGCCCATAGAAACCCCCCCCCCCCCCCCCGATAATATTTAATACTGTGGCTACGCCCCTAGAGGCTTCCAGGTGCACTTGAGGAGGGAGGAGTTGAAAAAGAAATTTTTTTTGGGGGGGGGGATTTTCTATGGGCGATTCTCTTTGGAGGGTGTTGGTACCCTACCCCAAAATAGTTAAAAACCTTCCCTGGACCTATGAAAAGCTACCCTGTAAAGGAGAACCATACCAATTCAGCGAGATCCTTTGGTACAGACAAACATCCTGTTACCTAATTATAAGGATTTATATTATATATTTAAAAATTTCTAGGTAATAATCTTTGAAAAACATTTTTAAAAATGCAAACAAAACCCCCAAAAACCGGGTTTTATTAATAAAACCCACTGGGTTGGGTTATTTTTAAAAAAACCGGGTTTTACCAACCCTGTTTTTAGGGGTATATAATATGTATATTCTTAGTCTGCATGGGTTACCCTGCTAAAGCGGGGAAAGAATAAAAGATGTGTGGGTGGGGCAAAAAATTTAAAAAATGAAGAATAGTGAAGACATTTTCTCCCTTCTTGGGGAAAATATTGAAAAATATGAGGGAACAGAAAGGGTTAAAAAATAAATAAAATGGAGTACTGAAAACATTTTTCCATATTTGATGGAAAAAATAGGTAGTAGGGGCAAAATAAGGTATTTTGCAGTAGGGGAAAAAATTAATCTTGTGCAGAATATACAGTACACCACTGATCTTTTTTTAATGTGCTAAATAAAGAAACACAAAATGACTTAAACAAATCTTTTTAGAAGCCACTCAGGATGTGGATCCCTATGACAGTCTTGTCAGGCAACTTGGATTTGAGAAGAAGGGTGCACAGGGAAAAGACAGGTTGGTTCATTTAGGTTGCTAAGTAGCTCAGCTGCTTCCATAAGTTATAACTTTAGTATGTCCGCCCGTTTGTCTGTCCTACTCCTCGTTGAAGGAACTGGGTAATTACTTTACTTTTTATTCGTTAATCAATTTTAAAAAACGATTAATAATAATACTTTTTCTGTAATAAACTTCTATCCACAATTTGTGGCTGATTTGCACTTCTTTTGGGTTTTTTTTCAAGCAAGGAAGGGGAAAAATGGAAAATATTTTTTTACATATACTTTGCACTTGGTTGACAAATGCTGTCGCAATTTCATTTGTCAGATTATGACCACGCAACCTGCCCTGAAATGCCCTAAAGTTGTAAGGAGGGAGATTTGTAGGAAGTTAGAATTCTAAAAATCAAGCAGCTTTATTCATGCTTTCCCTCGTCCATGCTCAATCAATCAATCTCGTCCATGCTCAATCAATCAATCTCGTCCATGCTCCTCGTATGAGAGTGCCATTAATTTGGGTGGCTTAATATGGAACACATGCAAAAACTTTAGGCCAGGGTGATGTAATATTTAAGTAGCTTCCACGAGAATTGTGGGTCAGCTTGTAATGTAACATAGATTACAATTAGGATTAGGATTAGTCAAAGGAGTCTCACATCCAGTCTCCGTGGGCAGGCATCTAAACCCTAATTCAGAGAATCAGGGCTACAAACAACAACATTTTGTGTAAATTCAGGTTAAAGACAGCAAATGAGACTATAAAGGAGGAGAAGGAAAGGTTGGAGAAACTCGAGGCTGACAGATTAAGAAGAATGCGTGGTGAGAGGACAGATAATACTAAACAAGAAATTTCAGGTATAATCATGTTTTAGTGCCTTTCCCCTAGCCTCTAGGTGCTTTGCTTCAAAGGTGTGAGCTTTAAACTATCACTAAACTTTTTCCCTTAAAAGCATAGGTAATTCTATCTGACAACGATTTTTTTATAGGATTTTTTAAAAAACAAATAACATTAGGTAAAACTTAATTTTAATTTTAAAGAGAAAAAGCAACACAAAAATTAGGGAAGATTTTATATTTTCTTTTGAACCAATCAGAATCTTCATTGTTTTGTCATATTAATATATACTAGGCTTCACTGAAAATTTTAGCCAAATCGGATTATCGGACACTCAGTATCCAAGATATTTTGCTTCAAAGGCTATTACCCAGCAGGACTACCCTGTTCCCAATATAACCTTTCCTGACTTAACAAACACGAAAATCTATCTGTTTCTCCCTGTTTTCAATTTATTTCAAAAGAGCTTCAAATTAAATCCTTCCAGGTATTGTTGGGGTAGAAGACCTTGGGGACGGCAAGAACCGAATGAGTAAATCCGAGAAGAAAATACTTCTAGAACAGCTGCTGAATGCTGCCAGTGAAGAAAACAGGAATGATATTAATATGTTTCTCCAGTTCCAAATTTGTTTTAATTTTACATAAATGGCAAATAGACAGTTAACATATTTGGCGGGTTTTAATGTCTATGGCCTCGTGGCTAAGAAATTATTATGTATAAATCACATAAATGTCTAATTTTGCCTCTCTTTTTTGTGTAGAATTTATATTTTTAATCGGTTGTAAGATTGCTATCTACAATGATACAATCTACATTTTTGATATGTAAGGAGAGGGGGGGGGGGGGATTAATGCAAGTGCAACCATCTCGTAATCAATGTGTAAATGGCACTTAGAATTCGAATTTCGATCTGAAATTTTGCATGAGTATTCTTTAATAGGTCTATTTTCCTTAAATCGAACAAAAAGTTGGAAAAGTAACGTCTAACGGCTGGGGGCTCAGCAGTTTAGCCATTTTTTTGGCTATTTTCAAGGCAAATCCATCACGAAACCTATCTCCACATAATGCTCTTTGCCGCTCCAAAACGTTTTCAAACGTTTCTAGCCGGTAGTTGCTGGTACCAGAAATTTAAAAAATGTTTTTTTTTGTGTGTATCATTTCACATGATTTAAAGCAAAACTATGATTCAAAAAGTTGATTCCTACGTAAGGGGGGGGGGGGTGCGTAATGACATCTATTCTTAATCCGTGAGCAAAATGGTCTAAATATTGAGCTAGACCCTTCAAACTTGGTATATAAGCCTAGTCCTATAGGTATTACATCTAAATGGCAAAAAAATATAAAAATTTTTATTTTAAGGTTAGGTTAGGTAAGAAAAACCCTGCGGAAATGGGGTTTTTAGGCTTTTTTTGGTCTATATTGAAGTGGAAACTTGCCTTAAATTCTTTTTTCCTAGGGTTTTAACTTAAATACACTGTATCTATTCATATGGACATTATTTAAGATGATTCAGCAAGTCGGGGACCGCCCCAAGGGGGCTAGGTGGGTGGCCAGCAGGGGTTAGGTGCATTTTTCCAAATATATATGTTGTGATACATCAAATTATAGGTTTTTTAGGTCTAGGAACTCAAATTCAGAGCTAAAATAAGCATTAGACTAATCTGAAGCTAGCCCCAGCGGGCTAGGTTGGTGGCCCGCAGGGGTTAAGTGCAATTTTTCCAATATATATCTTGTTATATATCAAAATATAGGTTTTTTAGGTCAAGAAACTCAAATTCTAAGCAAAAATTAGCATTAGACTAACCTGAAGCTAACCCACCCGGGCTAGGTTGGTTTTCTGCAGGGCTTAAGAGCATTTACCTAACCTAACCTAGAAACTTACTTATATTTTCACAGGTTTTTTTCTTGAATAAACTGTGTCTATTAATGAGGACTTAATTTAAGATGATCCAGCAAGTCAGGGACCGACCCCAGCGGGCTAGGTGGGTTGCCCGCAGGGGTTAAGTGCGTTTTCCCCAATATATATGTTGTGATACATCAAATTATAGGTTTTTTAGGTCAGTTAACTCAAATTAAGAGCTAAAATAAGCATTAGAATAATCTGAAGCTAACCCCAGCGGGCTAGGTGGTTTTCCCACAGGGCTTAAGTATATTTTAACTAACCTAACCTAAAAACTTACATTTAATATTTTTTTTCTCGTTTTTTTTCTCAAAAAAAACTGTCCATTCATGAGGACCTTATTTCAGATGATCCAGCAAGTCAAAGACCGACCCCAGCGGGCTAGGTGGGTGGCCCGCAGGGGTAAAATGCATTTTTTTAAAAAGTATGTGTTGTCATATATCAAATTATAGGTTTATTAGGTCAAGAAACTCAAATTTACAGCTAATAAAAGTATCAGACTAATCTGAAGCTAGCCCCAGCGGGCTAGGTGGGTTGCCTGCAAGTCTTAAGTGCATTTTACCTAACCTAACCTAGAACCTTACTTGTTTTTTTTAGGGTTTTTTCTGGAATAAGCTGTGTCTATTTAAGAGAACATTATTAAGTATGGGTGGCCCGCAGGGGTTAAGTGCATTTTTAAAAAGTATGTGCTGTCATACACAAAATTATAGGTTTTTTGGGTCCAGAAATTCAAATTTAGAGCTAATAATAGAATCAGACTAATCTGAAGCTAGCCCCTGCGGGCTAGGCGGGTTGCCTGCAAGGCTTAAATGCATTTTACTAAACCTAACCTAGAATCTTCATACAGGAGGCTGACCCAGGGAGGCTAGAAGTAAGGCCCGCAGGGGGTTAATTAAAATTTTTCAAAAGTATGTACTGCATTATGACAATTTTAGCTCTGAATTTGAGTTTCTTGACCTTAAAAACCTATATTTTGATATATAACAAGATATATATTGGAAAATAATGCATTTAACCCCTGCGGGCCACCAACCTAGCCTGCTGGGGCTAGCTTTAGAATAGTCTTATGCTAAATCTAGCTCTGAATTAGAGTTACTGACCTAAAAACTTATAATTTGATGTATCACAACATATATATTGGGAAAAATGCCCTTAACCCCTGCGGGCCACCCAACTAGCCCGCTGGGGTCAGTCTCCAACTTGCTGGATCATCTTAAATAAAGTCCTCATTAATAGACACAGATAAAAAGGTGCTTGCTTAAATGTGAAGACCGGAGCACCGAAAACCCCCCCCCCCCCGCTTAGTTTTGACAAAAATCAAAAATAAGGGGGGGGTAGTTTTTTAACCCCCCGCTTAGTTTTGACAAAAATCAAAAATAAGGGGGGGGTAGTTTTTAACCCACCCCTTAATTTTGAAGAAAATCAAAAATAAGGGGGGGGTAGTTTTTTCACTGTACAACACGCCAGAAAGTTGAGTGAGGTAAATCAAGTAAATCCAGTATACCAGAGGGGAAACCTTATTACAGGGATATTCATGTTTTGGGGCATAATTTCCTTATTTATTGACTGATTTTAGTAATTGATGTATCCCTGAACAGAAAATAAGGAGGAGGGGGGCCAGTAAAAGGTTTTAATTTTGCGCAAAAAATAAATAAGGAAATTATGCCCCAAAACATGAATATCCCTGTAATAAGGTTTCCCCTCTGGTATACTGGATTTTCTTGATTTACCTCACTCAACTTTCTAGCGTGTTGCATAGTGAAAAAACTACCCCCCCCCCCCCTTATTTTTGATTTTCTTCAAAATTAAGGGGGGGGGTTAAGTCTTTGCCTTGCTGAGCACTTTTCCTCCTTGCCGTTTTCCAGACATTAAAAAACTACCCCCCCCCTTATTTTTAATTTTTGGCAAAAATAAGCGGGGGGGGGGGGGGTTTCGGTGCTCCAGTCTACCACATGTAAGCAAGTACCGAAAAAAACCTGTAAAAATATCAGTAAGTTTTTAGGTTAGGTTAGGTAAATGCTCTTAAGCCCTGCAGAAAACCAACCTAGCCCGAGGGGGGGGGGGGTAGCTTTAGGTTAGTCTAATGCTAATTTTCGCTCAGAATTTGAGTTTCTTGACCTAAAAAACCTATATTTTGATATATAACAAGATATATATTGGAAAAAATGCACTTAACCCCTGCGGGCCACCAACCTAGCCCGCTGGGGCTAGCTTCAGATTAGTCTAATGCTTATTATAGCTCTGAATTTGAGTTCCTTGACCTCAAAAACCTATAATTTGATGTGTCACAACATGTATATTGGGAAAAATGCACTTAACCCCTGCGGGCCACCCACCTAGCCCCCTAGGGTCGGTCCCCAACTTGCTATATCATCTTAAATAATGTCCTTGTGAATAGACACAGTGTATTTAAGTTAAAACCCTAAGAAAAAAACAATTTAAGGTAAGTTTTCACATTAAAATAGACCAAAAAAGCCTAAAAACCCCATTTCCGCAGGGTTTTTCTTACCTAACCTAACCTTAAAACAAAATTTTTTGGATTTTTTTGCCATTTAGATGTAATACCTATAGGACTAGGCTTATATACCAAGTTTGAAGGGTCTAGCTCTATATTTAGACCATTTTGCTCACGGATTAAGAATAGATGTCATTACGCACCCCCTCTTTATGATAGATTTGCCCATAAACTTCAACTTTTTGTTCGATTTAGTAAAAATATACCGACCAAGGATTACTCATACAAATGAACAAATAGGCCAAACTTGTTAGAAAGCTTCGCTTTGGACATTAAATTACACTGGTACTCAAAGTTTTACTCTCAAGTTATTTTATTGGTTGAATCAAAACTTTGGATAGTTTTATTGAAATTTTATTGGTTGGTTTCAAAATTAGTATTACAAATTTTCAACCTATATATCTATTCTAATTTACTAAAGTGGTAATTTTGTTTGTCGTGTTTTAGTAAACAAATTTTTCGTCCATTGTCCATTTAAAAACATATTAATGATGACAGTGAGGATGAAAATGGAGATGAGGAACAAGAGGAGGACGGTGGCAGTGATGGAGAACAAGGTATTATTTTTGATAGATACATAGGGGGAAGGTTAAAGGGTATAACTAGTAAATACCTCATAATTATAATCCCCACTCAAGTGACCCTAGAAGCCTCTAGGAGCATAGTCGCTAGTTTATAAATAAGGTGGTGGGGGTTCATGTTTCGATTAGGCACTTTGAAGCGAACTGCGCTGAATTAAATATTCTATTTTGACCTCCATGTTTCCTATTTAGAAGAATGAATTGGATATATTATTACTTGGATCTTTCACCAGATTTGCATGTATTATAATAAAGTGAACTCTGTAGCGGGCTTAAATAATGATCTATCCCCCTCCTTTACCCCATCCCCTCCCTACATACTGGATAAACGGCCCGACCAATAAAAGTGAGGGGAAAGTGCAACATAAATTGATGACAATTTTTCTCCTGTCATAATATCCACCTATATTCTACATCCATTTTTAGAAGATAGTGAAGAAGAGAGTGAGGAAGAAGAAGATAATTATTCAGATCTGGAAGGGGATGATGAACAAGAACAGGTAAAATAATCATTTTAGAGCTAAAAGTGGTTTAAGTAAATATTCGGGTATAGTCCCTTTCGTGACAACGTCTCTTAAGGGGCGTTTTCTCACAGTACCTTTTGATAGGTTGTTTTAGGTTAGGTGATTGCCCTGTAGGGTTAGGCAATTGGCCCCGCAGGGTTAGAGCCCTCCGAAGGGGCTAGAAATAGGAGAAAATCTACTGTGAAAATGCGACGGAACGCCCCTTAAGAGCCTGAGGCGTTGTCACGAAAAGGACTTTAAACAAATATTCTTTTATTAAGCTTTGGGAATTTTTTTCATACCTTGTAATTGAAATGAGTTAAGAAATAAAACAAAATTTTTGCATAGGGTAGTGCGGGGTAATTCCGGTCAATTTTTTGCTTCAACGTAAAAAAAAACATACTTCCCAAAAACTTTTTCCGGTTTTTAAGAGTGCAAATGAACGATATGGCAACAACGAAGAAGCCTGTCTTGGTCCCATTAAGATCTCGCAACTAGAAGTCGGTAAAAAATCGGTTTAAAGGGCGGCGGTTGGCCTATACCGGAATAACCCCACCGGTGGGGCTATTTCGGTCAGGTGACTTTGGGGGGGTGGAACACCCTCTTAAAATATTTTTTTTAACATTTTAAACTATGAGTAGAAAGCTGAGGTCATTAGCTTTCTAACAGTATTAGTCGCATGCAGATCAGACAATTTTTTGACCACATTTTCCCCATTATAAAAAAGTCGGTAAAATCGCAAAAAAAACATCAATTTTTTTCATGCAAACTTTTTAAAAAAAATCATACTTTTTATTATATGATTAGGTTTTTTTTAAGCTTTATACATAAATTAGAGGCAATTTCTGATTCGCAGGTCTTGGAATTTCTTGAAAAAAGTGATTTTTTCCCAAAAAATTTTTAATTTTAAAAATTCTGCCAGTTTTGACAGCAGTTTTTGATACATTTTTTCTTGTCTCAAATTGGCTAGGATTGACCTACAAGGGTGGTTAAGGTGTCTAAAGATGCAAAATTACATGCCTGACAATTAACTTGAAATGATATGGGGTCTAACTCTAATATTTCAACACATTTTATGCAACAGGAATTTTGAAAATGCAAAATCTTGAATATGTACTCTAAATCTTGGAGATATAACCCATATCTTGGGGAGTTTTTGTTATGACATGCAAAGAGCTTTCTATAGACACCTTAAACACCTTTCTAGCTTAATCCTAGCCGATTTGACATAAAAAATCAAAACCGCGCAAAAATCTCGAACACCCTCTTATACGAAAAAGATGCAAGGGTTTCATATGGAATTTTAAATCTTCTAGCAGTCTTTCTAATAGACATACCCCTTCTTACATGAGCCAATGCAGCTGATACATCTTCAGGAAAATATTTAAGGCGTTCCTTTGGGTGATATACTCTTCCCATTACTATAAAAATGTGTCTGAAAAATTTTTAATGTCTTTACAAATTGAAAAGCTTAGGCAACAAAACATGACATAATACAAGCAGTAAAATGACTAGTAATGTACATCACACAACAGGCAAGGCAATGATTAAAGCTTAGGTCATGCATTTAGGTTGTTTATGCTTCCAGATCACCTAAATAAAACATTAGGGTATTATCTATAATACAAAGTAGAACGATGTCTGTCTGTCCGTCTGTCCGTCTGTCCGTCTGACCGTCTGACCGTCTGTCCGTCCGTCTGTCTGTCTGTCCCTTAAGATCTCGGTAACCACTGAACCGATCGGATTCTACTCTTCAGGGTATCTACCTATTGGTCCTGTGGTGGTTTTAAGCTATTTTCTCGGGGGGTGGGACACCCCCAACCCCCCCAAAAACCAAAAAATCCCCCCCCATTTTTTTTTTTTTTTTTTTTTTTTTTTTTTTGAAGGAGTTTCCATGGTCCTGTATGGTCTCTCGCAATAATTTTTTTTTATCACCTCTTGGGCAAAGCCCCTAGAGGCTAGGGGCGAAGCCGCTAGTACAGTTATAAATACAGTAATAAAAAAAAGTAAAAAAAAGTGACCGGAATAGACCATTTTTTTTAGACGAAAAAAAAATTATGAAAAAATCAAGTTAGAACAACGCCTCCAATTGCAAACGATAAATGAATGCCATATCTTTCATTTTACAAAAACCCGGGGGTCGATAGGACTTACCATTTTTTCACAATTTTAGATTGAACATGGCCTATTTTGAAATTTTTTTTTGCAAATTTTTTGCAACTTTTTGAGGGCAAAAAAATCATAGAAGGAGTGATTTGACAAAAATTTGCTGAAGTAAGAAATGAAAGTATAGGCAATAAACTACAACTTTGCATTTCTGAAGATCTCTTGCAAACGTTTAGAACACCGTTAAAAAACGGTTTTAAAAAAGTTGGTCGTTTGACCGGAATTGACCCGATGACCGCATTAACCCCGCACTACCCTAAATGAGTTACTTAATAAAACAAAATTTAGCATAATGAATATTTAAATCACAGACCCAAGGTAATAAATGATCGAACGATAACGTGAGAAAAAATATGTTTCAGTGTACAGAAATGTTCTATGAGGTTCAGACCTTTGCGATTCGATAAATCTTGCCTACTTATAGGAAACTGTCGGACCGATTTTGAATTTGAAAATGAAAAAAAAATCTATCGCTCGATTATTTAATACCATGGGATGTAAATATTCCTTTACGCTAAATTTATGCTAAATATTGTATTAGTAAACAACTCATTGTTGCCTGTTGACAACCCAGGAGTGTATATTCTGCACAAGATTCATTTTTTCCCCCTGTTGCAATTTTTTTTATTTTTTTCCCCTCCTAGTTTTTTTCCAGCAAGGTAGGGGATAAAATGGAAAAATATTTTCAGAACTCTTTATTTTATTCATATTATGCCCCCTTCCACATTTTTTAGTTTTTTTTTCACCAAAGAGGGGAGAAAAGTAGAAAAAAAATGCTTTCAGTCCTCTTAATTTTTTAATTCCCCCCCCCCCCCCCCCCCCAACTACATATTTTTTATTCTCCCCCCCCCCCCTCAGCCGGGTCAAATTTGCAGAATATACACCCATGTGACAACCCCTAACGCTGCCCCATGATAATTGATAAAATCTATTTCTAATACCAGAGGAGCTTATACTGTACTAGGTAGTCCCGCAGGGTTAGGGAATCCAAATGGGCTAGGAATAGGGGAAAAAATCTCTTTTCGCCTAAAATTAGAGGGATTAGTCACCTTGATGGAAAGCATCCAAATAATCAAACATTCTAGGATGCTGCTGAGCCAACTGCTGATGAAATGTCCCCCAACGAGAAGGATAGATATGACGCAGAGACTAAAGAGATGATTGAAAAAGCAACTGCTGAAATTCCGTATTCGTTCACTGTCCCACAGTCCTACTCCGAGTTCAGTGAAATTGTTAGAGGTAATGTTTACTATAGGAATCTTAAGGGATAAGACAATAAACGATAGATTGATGTTATTGTACACTCCCAATTATTATAAACAAAATTTTAGCTTTCAGTAGAAATTTTATCTGTTTAATTTGCCCATCCCTTCCTTATATTTATTGATTGCTTTTTATTTTTGGCTTTAGCAAGCAGTTCATTTATCAGTAGTACCTATTAAACAATATTCTCTTTGATTACTTTACCTTTATCTACTATGTCTAGCTGTTGTTAACTAAAACGCATAATTCGGTGTTAGCAATGTTTCAATGTCATTAGTATTTCATAATATGATACATTTTACTTAAACATCTAACATAATAGTGAATGGAATATATTTAAAATGTCAATGTCATGAAAAATATTCGAAAATCTGTACAGAATGAAATAAGTGCTTAAAAAAGAATCCAATTATTATAATATTACTATTAGTCTGTGTAAGAATGGTGTAAATATTTAGGCCGCTCAGTGGATGAGATTGTTTTAATAGTTGATAGAATATTGAAATGTAATCATCCTAGTCTTGCAGATGGTAATAAGGTAAATCATTATTATAATAAGTGTATTAAACAAGTTAGAAATTATAGTTTTTTTGGGTAGAATTTGGTAATTATAGATTTCTTATGAGAATGATCAACCCTGAAAAATTGTTTCTAGCTTCAAAAATAAGAAAATTTCAGCCGTAAAAAGTAAAAAGAACACAAGCCAAAGGTTGTTAAATAAAAGGGCGAAGGAAGCAGATTATGGCTAGTAGGAAATTCTTATTCAAACCGCGCCGGGGACATATACAATTTTTAGCCCTCTTGCTTTAAAGGAGATAGGATAATTGGAGAGATGGGGGGAGGGGGAGCATTCAAAGCATCAATGCACTACAATGGGTACTACATATATTTGTTCTGTTTAGGAAAAGCTAAGTGACTTTTACTCGCTGTTGCTTCAATTTGTGAATGACTGCGCCACAGCCTATGATGAGGAAGGGGAAGGAGAGTTTAACCTAGAGCTTATTGGCCTCAAGGAATGTATCATAATTCTGTATTTTTATCCAGAAGTAGCACTGCAATTAAGTTCCTTTGTTTTAAAGGTAGATAGATTGTATTAGTAATTGTCGTCTTATAGACATACAGATGCAATTTATTTACCAGGGATCTTGAGAGATAAGACAATAGCCAATAAATTGATATAGACCTACAACCCTAGTTATGACAAACAAAATTATTCCTTGAGTTGTTATACACCTTGATAAGAATTATTGGTTGATTAAATAGGAATTAATTGCTTATAACCAACCACAAAAGTTTTCTTTCCAACAAATAAGATCACGTGGCTATACAAGGTTAGGTACTAGTTCAATGTAACCTCCCTACTCGCAATTCATAGAGTTGTTGCATATATAAAATTAAAACTTATTTAGGTACTTTCATATTACTAAAATTTTTAATAAAATTTAAAGACATGTTTAATGTTTTTATTATGATATAATAAAAACAGGCAATCTCCGCATTGATACCCATGTTATTCAAGCTGACTGCTATGTTCCCAGACAAAGCAGCCAAAAGTATGCAGGTAGGTTTTTTTTTATTAAAGGGGGGGGTTTTTAATGCAACCATCTCGTAATCAGTGATTAAATGGCACTTAGAATTCGAATTTTGATCTGAAATTTTGCATGAATAATCCTTGGTAGGTCTATTTTCCCTAAATCGAACAAAAAGTTGGAAAAGTAGCGGCTGGCGGCTGGCAGCTCAGCCGTTTAGCCGTTTTTTGCATATTTTCATGGCAAATTCATCATTAATTACGTAGGAATCAACTTTTAAAAACTTATTTTTGGTTTAATTCATGGTAAATGATAGCAATAACCATTTTTTAAATTTCTAGTACCAGCTGCTAAACGGCTAGAACCGGCTGAAAACGGCTGGGAGCTGCCAAGAGTATGAAGGGTAGATATGGCTTGTGACGTGTCTATGGGTAGGTTTTTATGGCTGCTGAGCTCAAAAATACTTCCAAAAATAGTGGCGGCTCATCCATATGGCAGCTGGGTAACAGCTGCAGCTCAGCTGGGAGCGGCCAAGAGTAGAATGAGTATATAGGGCTTGTGACGTGTCTAGGGGTAGGTTTTTATGGGTGCTAAGCTCAAAAATACTACCAAAAATAGTGGCGGCTCATCCATATGGCAGCTGGGTAACAGCTGCAGGTCAGCTGGGAGCGGCCAAGAGTAGAATGAGTAGATAGGGCATGTGATGTGTCTAGAGGTAGGTTTTTATGCTACCTAAAAACTTATTTTTGGTTTAATTCATGGTAAATGATAGCAATAAATATTTTTAAAATTTCTAGTACCAGCTGCTAAACAGCTAGAACCGACTGAAAACGGCTGGGAGCTGTTAAGAGTATGAAGGGTAGATATGGCTTGTGACATGTCTAGGGGTAGGTTTTTATGGCTGCTGAGCTCAAAAATACTTCCAAAAATAGTAGCGGCTCATCCATATAACAGCTGGGTAACAGCTGCAACTCAGCTGGGAGCGGCCAAGAGTAGAATGAGTAGATAGGGCTTGTGACATGTCTAGGGGTAGTTTTTTTTATGAATGCTGAGCTCAAAATTACTACCAAAAATAGTGGTGGTCCATCCATATGGTTGCTGGGTAACAGGGGTAGGTCTGAGCTCAAAAATACTACCAAAAATAGTGGCAGCCCATCCATATTGCAGCTTGGTGGTAACAGCTGGGAGCAGCCAAGAGTAAAATGAGTACATAGGGCTTGTGACGTGTGAAGAATATAAAAAAATATACCTATTATTTCAGTAGAATTAAACTTCTCCTAATTAACATTATAACTTTATTTCATGGACATATTACTAGTAACACTTTTTTAATTCTGAAAACAGTTATCAACAGCCAAAAGTATATGTTGTAGATATAGCATGTGACATTTCTAGGGGTAGGTTTTTAACTTTTTATGGGGGTGTTGAGCTCTAAAATACTACCAATAATAGTGAGGCCCATCCATATGGTCGCTGGGTAACAGCTACAGCTGAGCAGCAGCCGTTACCCTGATGCATATGGATGGGCCCTACTATTTTTGGGGAGTATTAATATGCTTGATACCTATAAAAATTTACCCCACACATCACAAGCTACCTATGTCTTAAACTTTTACTTTTATTTGTTGATAACTGTTCTTAGCCGATTTCAGCTGTTTAACAACTAAATCAATACTGAAATATTCAATATTTGGTTATCCTTTAATAGTCCCAAAAAGTGCTAACAGCTGAGTCTTAAACAACGGTTTACTGCACAGCTGCAGCTGTTACCCAGCAACCATATGGATGGGCCACCACTATTTTTGGTAGTTTTTTTGAGCTTAGCACCCATTAAAACCTACCCCTTGACACGCCACAAGCCCTATGTACTCATTTTATTCTTGGCTGCTCCCAGCTGAGCTGCAGCTGTTACCAAGCTGCAATATGGATTATGGATGGGCCGCCACTATTTTTGATAGTATTTTTGAGCCCAAACATACCCCTGTTACCCAGCAACCATATGGATAGACCACCACTATTTTGGTAGGTAGAAATTTGAGCTCAGCATTCATAAAAACCTACCCAGACACATCACAAGCCCTATCTATTCATTCTACCTTTGGCCACTCCCAGCTGAGCTGCAGCTGTTTCCCGGCTGCCATATGGATGGGCCGCCACTATTTTTGGTAGTTTTTTTTGAGCTTAGCACCCATAAAAACCTACCCATAGACACCTCACAATCCCTATCTATTCTTTCTACTCTTGGCTGCTTCCAGCTGCCATATGGATGGGCCGTTACTATTTTTGGTAGTATTTTTGAGCTCAGCACCCATAAAAACCTACCCCTAGACACGTCACAAGCCCTATGTACTCATTCTACTCTTGGCTGCTCCCAGCTGATCTGCAGCTGTTACCCAGCCGCCATATGGATGGGCCGCCACTATTTTTGGTAGTATTTTTGAGCTTAGCAGCCATAAAAACCTACCCCTAGACACGTCACAAGCCCTATCTACTCATTCTACTCTTGGCCGCTCCCAGCTGATCTGCAGCTGTTACCCAGCTGCCATATGGATAGGCCGCCACTATTTTTGGTAGTATTTTTGAGCTTAGCAGCCATAAAAACCTACCCCTAGACACGTCACAAGCCCTATCTACTCATTCTACTCTTGGCCGCTCTCAGCTGAGCTGCAGCTGTTACCCAGCTGCCATATGGATAAGCCGCCACTATTTTTGGTAGTATTTTTGAGCTCAGCACCCTTAAAAACCTACCCCTAGACACGTCACAAGCCCTATCTACTCATTCTACTCTTGGCCGCTCCCAGCTGAGCTGCAGCTGTTACCCAGCTGCCATATGGATGGGCCGCCACTATTTTTGGTAGTATTTTTGAGCTCAGCAGCCATAAAAACCTACCCCTAGATACGTCACAACCCATATCTACCCTTCATACTCTTGGCAGCTCCCAGCCGTTTTCAGCCGGTTCTAGCCGTTTAGCAGCTGGTACTAGAAATTTAAAAAATCGTTATTGCTATCATTTACCATGAATTAAACCCAAAATATGTTTTTAAAAGTTGATTCCTACGTAATTAATGATGAATTTGCCCTGAAAATAGGCAAAAAACGGCTAAACGGCTGAGCTGCCAGCCGCCAGCCGTTAGTTTTCCAACTTTTTGTTCGATTTAGGGAAAATAGACCTACCAAGGATTATTCATGCAAAATTTCAGATCGAAATTCGAATTCTAAGTGCCATTTAATCACTGATTACGAGATGGTTGCATTAAAAACCCCCCCCTTTCTGACAGGCAATATGTGAAGAAATGTTGATTTTAATCGTGTAGTTTGGAAACATTATTATCTGAAAATTATAGTTATACATAATATACAATATATATATATGAATTATTCTCATAGATTTAAGGGAATCAATGGACAAAAAATTTATGTACATCCCCAATGATGATGCACAAAATTACCCCTTCTGTAGGTAACAATTAGTAGTTGAAACCTTAGGACTCTCAACCTAATAAAACAACCAATGGAAATTTAATAAAAGTCCCCAAAGATGTTAATTCAACGTTTTATGAGACTTTGGAGACTTGTGTAATAAATAGTCCAATGTCCCTCCCTCCCTGATAATTAGAATATTTTTTAAATACAATTTACTTAGCAAAATATTTACGGATGTTAACCTTTATTTTGTTTTAAGTCTATTAGTCTAATCATATTTTATAGAAGATTTTATATGTTTAGGAAGTTATAAAAGAAAAATATGAGAGTTTTGACGATAGCGAGGGTAGAAAGCAGATGCCAGGTCTGGACACATTGATATTCATCCGGCTGGTATTCCTTCTCTTTCCTGCCAGCGATTTCAGGCATCCTGTGGTAACTCCTACAATTGTATTTTGCCTCCAGATACTTTCCAGGTACAATAATTGCTAAGAATTTCATTTAGTTAAAGCAGTTTTTACCCATATTTTGGTGTAAAAATTCCAAAAAATGTGAGATAAGAAAAAAAATAAGAGCTTTTGTACAATGAAGAAAACTTTGGGGTGCTTCTGGCACTACTAACTTTTTTTGGAGGTACGGGTGGCTAAAGCTAATATACAGTGTTTTTTTTTTTTATGAGAACTTTTTTGAAAGCAATTTTACCACACTTATAGTTATCAGAATTTAATGATTAATGGCTTATTTTCTTCGTTTTTTAAGGGAAATTATGAAACAACCAAAAAAATCACAGTTTTTGTTGAAAAAGTACAGTAAAGTTGAAAATTAAAATTAAAAATGGTTTTAGCGCATTTTTCTTATGTTCAAATATTCTACCTTTTGCAAGAATGGCTGCAAAACGCTTCAAAGTTGAGATATAGAGCTATAAATTTATACAGATACTATTGGGGACATGTACTAGAATAGGTCAAAGTTTGAAGGCCATATCTCAATCAGGGAGAAAGTACTGGCCCCCCAAAGTCGACTACTGAAAATCCAATTTTGAGCATAAGAAAAATGCGCTAAAACCATTTTTAGATGTTGTCACCTAAGTTTTTAATTTTCAACTTTACTGTACTTTTTCAACAAAAACTGTAATTTGTTTTAGTTGTTTCATAATTTCCCTTAAAAAACGAATAAAATAAGCCATTAATCATTAAATTCTGATAACTATAAGTGGGGTAAAATTGCTTTCAAAAAAGTTCTCATAAAAAAACACACTGTATTTTCAAAAATGTTTTTGGTTGGGGTTAATTTTTTAAGAAATAATACTCCTCAATCAATTAACATGGTTACTTTCTTAAATTTGATTGGTTGTTTCTAGAGCGAGGACTGTAGTGTTCATACTTTTCAGTAAAAATTTTTGTTTTACGGAACGGAAAATTTTGATTGTTCTTATCTGTCATATTATATTATCGAACAATCTTTTATACCTTAAGATCTCTGGAATTACCTAAACTAAGCTTAGGACACAATAATAAATATTTTTTTCTATTGTTAGTGCCCGACCCACAGACCGTGCCAGTTTTGCCTCCGGCCTTCTCTTGGCCTCTTTCTTAACAGAATCCAGCCTCCTCTCAAAAAGATATTCACCCGAGCTGATCAACTTTTTGGCGGGAATTTTCTTTGTCAGCATGGAAACCCTACCAACCGGTAAATTTCCGCCGCCACCTTGCCGGGGCGGTAAACTACTGGTGGTGTCACAAAAAGTTAGCGCCGAATCACTGGCTAAATTAAGACTAAGTGATGTTACTTCAGTGAAAGGTGTTGATGATATGTTTAGGACACAATGCTTAAGTGCTGCAAGTGATATTACGCTGAAATTACTTGATCTTTACGCTAAACTACCCTCCGTACACGAAATATTTGCACCTGTGATAGAATCAATCAAACATATAAGCAAAGAAAAGTTACACGACCTCGTGGCAGAAAAAATGCGCGAAATCGAAGCAAAATATGACGCGCTTCCCGCCAAAACTGGTGCTATCGTGCGCCCTGCCAAACCACTGAGGCTGATTAAACAGCTGGATCCGGAGATTGAGGACAACTTTGATCCCAACGCAAGAAGGAGAGATGGTGATAAAGATGTTAAGGAAATGCAAAAATTACGTTACCAGGTATTTTATTATTTACTAGAGGATACGCCCCTGGCATCTAGGGACTATGTTTGATAGGGTATAGAAGGCAGAAAAATCTAGAAACCCTCATAAGACTTAAATAAATATAAAAAAATTGCCTTAAACCACCTTGGATCATATTGGAAGCTTCACTAAAATAGAGCTCATTCAGTTCAGTAGTTATGGAAATCTAAATCTTCAGGCAAAAAACTTACTACTTTATATAGGATGATACAGTTTTCAATAATTTACCTTTCTTTATGGATTCTCGTTATTTTAATGGATTAATCATCATGGTAATTTATTGTTTACAAAATATTTACAAGAACATATCATGTATTACATGTTTTCCTAATTCAGGTACGACAAGAAAAGAAGGGAGCCAGGAAGGAGATCAGAAAGGACATGGCCTTCCTATCCGCCAGGAAATTCCAGGAACAGAAGCTCAAGGACCAGGACAGGATGGAAAAAACCAAGAGAATTCTCAACGGGCTTGCCACGCAAGAAGGAGACTATCAGAAGATTTACAAAAAGCAAAAGAAGAAATTTTAATTTGGCGCATTTTGTTATTTTTCAAATAAAGTTGTTTGATTATGTATCTTATTGTTATTTCTTGATTTTTTTTTGCAGAAGTTGTAAAATGTTTTGTTAATTGTTGATGACCATAGCTAGACCCGTGTGGAATTTAATTAGGACAATTTCAACTTACAACAGGTTAGTCGTGTTTTTTTATAGGTGATTTTCTGACAGGGAGGAGACATTGGGCTGCTGGACACTGGCACTCAAAGTTATATGAACTAAATTTTTTTGGTACTTTAGTATTTATTCATTAAATTGTGATTGGTTGGTTGCTAACTAGCATTGTCTAAACTCTTCCACAAATATTTTTCATTTACGGTAGAGGTATTTTGTATACGATAAATTGGGACATTTATCAATTTATTGTCTTGCCCCTTCGATCCTTGTTGACACTAAGCGTTTTCGTGTACAGGGATCAGAAACACCTTTAAGATAGAACAAGTAATCCTATTATTCGCTCCTCCATCTGGTTGATATATCCATCAAAATTATTGGTGAAAAAGTACGAACACTGTTTGTTCTTACAAAGTTACAACCCTATCCATATTCAACCATCCTATAATTTCCCTCTGTTTATAGCTAACTTATTTTATGAATGAGATGAAAATAAACCTGCTTTTTTGATACTCTTATCAAAATACCTACATTAATGATCAAATAACCAACATAATGGTCGAATTGTTCCTACTGCACTGTTTCTATTGGTCCAAATTATGAATTAGGGATATAAACTTTCTACCAGGGAGGGAGGGGACATTGGGTTGTTTATTACACTAGTCCCCAAAGTTTTCATATTTCAATTTGTTGGCTTAGCAACTTTAGGAACTTTTATTGAATTTTGATTATTTGGCTCATTAGGTTAAGTGTCACTGTCCTAACGTTTCAACTACTAATTGTAATGTACAGAAGGGTAATTTTTTGTATCATGATTGGGGATGTACAACAATTTTACCGGCGATTGTCTTATCCCTGCTTTCTACATTTCTTTAGTGACCTGATGCCCAAGCGTCCCGCCAAAGATATCCGTCCTCACGTACCCAGCAAGCGCCGGTCAGCCGCTACAGGGATATTGATACAATACAAAGTAAATTATAGAATAACATCGTTAATAGAATATAAAAGCTAAAAAGTTGTCGGTTACTTTTTAGTAATTATGATTCTGAAGCTTCTACGTCTTCGAGACCTTTATTTGGATTGTATTGTTTAAATAAATCCGGACAGACCAATAAACAATATGACTTTTGTTAAATTTAACTTGCTGAATAGTTTGTTATTAATACGTAACTTGTATGTATTGAATAAACACTTCTGGACATGTACAAATAGACCCACAGACAGTATGACAAGTTCAATTTCACTTGCTAAATATTAGCTTTCTTTGTATTGTATGAACGCTTCTGGACATCTACAAATAGACTCACAGAAAGTATGACAAGTTCAATCTTGTAACCTAAATATTAGTTATTAATACTTGTTTGTATTGTATAAACACTTCTGAACAGGATCAAATAGACCCAGAGACAGTATGGCTAGTCCAATTTAACTTGCTAATTTTTAGCTTTATTTGTATTGTATTAACGCTTTTGGACATGTACAAATAGATCCACAGACGGTGTGTCTAGTTCAATTTCACTTGATAAATAGTAGTTATTAATACCTGTTTGTATTGTATGAACACATCTGGACAGGTACAAGCAGACCCGCAGGCAATATGACTGGACAGTTCAAGTATGAACCTGATCCTAAGCTGACAGGCAAGACAAATTTCTATTCATTTGAGGGAGATAGTGTATATTTATTATTTACCTCTTTAAAGAGTCTTGCTTGGATTGTACAAACTTACAAGCTAATTGGTAATTTTGTTTATCATAATTTAGAAAGAAAAATATTTTTCTTATGTTTTGTAGATTATAGAAAAAACGTTCTGTAAAGCATCAAAACAAGTCATTAAAATCACATTTAAACTACTTCACTAATATTTGATATTACCTATTTCCGAATACAAAATTAATTTATATTTGTTATTATAGGTTCAGCAACAATTTTGCCTACACCTGTCAAATCCAAGCAGGATAAAAAGGTTTGCTCTCATTCTAGGGGTGTATATTTTGCATAATTGACCCTGCTAAAGGGTGGGGGAGGGGGAATTAAAAAATATGTGGTGGGGAGAAAAACATGTAAAACTTAAGAGAACTAAAAATATTTTTCCATTTTTCCCCCTCCTTGGTGGAAAAAGCGAGGAAGGGGGGGGGGGGGAATTGTAGCAGTTAAAAAAATAAATCTGTGCAGAATATAAACTCCTGTTTATTTATTTTGGCTAGGTATTGAAGTTTATATTTCTAAATATTTGCAGAGAAGATACTATCCGTTCTCTATGTAAAAGTAACATAATGGCTAACTGTGTGTCTGATTGACTTTATTATGGGTCCTGGAATGGTTTTTGGCTATTTTCATTTTAATCAAAATAATCTGTTACTTTAAAGGCTATTTTAAAGTCTCCTTAAAAAAATGCTAGGGGCACAGTTGCTAGGACAACTAGAATGTTGTTTAGTCTCTGCTGATAAACCTCATAATAAAATAAAATAATACTTGTCTGTCTGTCTGTACAAAAGTTTTTTTTAACTATTCTGGGGGAGGGTAATACCCCCCAAAAATCCTCCTCCCAAACTTTTTTTCTTTTTAAATCCAAAATAAAAAAATGGGTTGCCGAATTCAACTCCCCCCTCCTCAAGAGGCCTCTTGGGGCGTAGTCGTTAGTGATTTATATTCTGTTTAGGATTATCGTGCCTTGAGATTAGAAAATGGATTGACAGTTCTTCTAATCTCAGATACTACCTACCCCTTAGGTATTAGTTCTTTTATAGTCAGCTTGCTTTTTAAAAGCCTTAGATCTCGTTAGGCTTTTCTTGATATCATCATGTTCATTCATCCTTGTGATAAAAAAGCTACTTTCATTGTAGTGCAGGGGTGTATATTCTGCATGGGATCCCCGGCTCAGGGGGGGGAAAAAAATAAAAAATAAGTGGTTGGAGGGAAAAAAAATGTAAAAATTAAGAAAACTGAAAACATTTTTTCCATTTCGCCCCCTCCTTGGTTAAAAAAACTAAAAAAATGTGTGGTAGGAGGAATAAAATACATAAAATATAGAGTTCTTTAAATATTTTTCTATTTTCCCCCCTACTTTTAAAGAAAAATCTAGGGGGGTAAAAAAATAAAAAAAATTGTAGCAGGGGAAAAAAAATAAATCTTGTGCAGAATATACACTAAGAGATATAAGTTTTCCGGAATTTTAATGTAGGGAGTAGATTTGAAATCTGCATCAAATTTTAAGGATTTTTTATAAAATTCGTTTTTTGTATAATTTTTTATCTAAAAGCGGAAATACATTTTAAGTTAATTAATTTTGACCAATAGGATAGTTGGATTTTAAACTACCTGCGCTCTAATTGGTTGAATGATGTACGACATCCAATCAGAGCGCAGATTTTTTAAATCCACCAATCACGGATGCCAAAATTAATTAACTTAATTTGTATTTCCGCTTTTAGATAAAGAATTATACAAAAAATGAATTTTATAAAAAATCCTTAAAATTTGATGCAGATTTCAAATCTACTCCCTACATTAAAATTCCGGAAAACTTATATCTCTTAATATACACCCCTGTTGTAGTGACTGAATTATATTGTAATATGAATCATTTGTTTATGAGAATATAGGATCAAGGAGAAGTCTTGACGCTTGCTTGGTTTTATGTTTGTACTAAAGGTTATTTGTTTTTTAAAATTACATGGCTTAGGAATAATCTTCACATAGTTTTATGTGATTAAGTCAATGAAATAGGTCAAGGAGAGGATACATACCAAAAAAAATTGTACTGGCCTTATTTATTTTTAAATCTGGAATTTTTTTGGCGTCTACCTCTCAAAATATGTGTTTTACAGAATTAGGGAGTAGTTTACCACCCCTCCTCAAAAATAATAATTACCCCTAAAATTAAAAGTTTGGACGTTAATGCTCCTTGTTAACGCTGGAGGTTATTTTATAATAACAATTGTACCAAACCTTTAGGAAAACAAATAATATACTGTATATACATTAGTGTAAAACACTAGAGGGGGAAGGGGTTAAATAACTGTATGTCCCCATCCCAAGGACCTTGTACCGACGCTCAATTGGGTCTTTGAAAATCAACCAATAGTGTTGGGAATATTTACACAGCCAAGTAGTAGAAACCGTGTTTAGACAAACTGGAGGCTGAAGAGGCAGCTGTTATTGCTGAGATTGAGGAGGATGGAGAGGAGTTTGATGATGAACAAGGAGATGAGGATCAGGAAATGGAGGATGAAGAAGGTATGTGACATGCGACCTAATTCAAGATTACTTTTTTTTCTAATCATGCTTTATAACAAAGTAGCATAGCTTAAATCACCACAGGACCAATAGGTATATACCCTGAAGGGTAGAATCCAATCGGTTCAGTGGTTACCGAGATCTTAAGCTTCAGACGGACGGACGGACGGACGGACAGACAGACAGACACCAAGCTACTTTGTATTATAGATAGATATTATGATACGTTTAAGTAGATGAGATAAGTTTCATATCCACTTAGTTCATTGAGCTGCGGAAATACAATCAGGATGTCTATTCTGACCACTAAACCATTATTGTTTCCTTTTCACAGCGAAGCTTCTGTCCAGGGAAGGTTTATAACTATTTCTGGTGATAGAAGATGACTCCAATGCTCCCTTCTAAGGTTAATAAACACCACAACGCGAACTAACATCTCCCCCTTCCTTCCAACAAAAAATGTAGATATTTTTAAAAACCAAATTGACTTCCCCCTCTTCATTTCCTCAAGAGGCTCCAAGTGTATAATGATATATTTGTTTGTACAGAAGAGGGAGATGAAGATCTGGAGGAGGGCTCTGATGGTGATGAGAGTGACAATGGAGATTATGACATTGATGACAACGAAGGGGGCTCTAGGAAACGTGCTGGGGAAGTTACAGGTATGGAAACATGGTAGGCTAGAATGCCGCATATAATTTTTGGATAGATAAAATGTCGTCTTTAATAAAAAAAATAATGTTATGTTTTTAGGACTGAAGTTGAGCGCAGCGGCTCTGTGTGTGCATATGGGCAGTTTCAGTGATCCTTGGGACATTCAAGGAGTCTTGTTGTTTTATTAAGCAAATATTTTTGTTAGGAAGACTTAAGTTTTTATTTAAAGAAACCAAATATAAGAATATTGGATTTATTTTGGTCAAAGATCTTATTGCTATTGTTTACTTTTACTATACAAGAATCTTAAATAGCCACCTGTACCCTTTCTGTTGAATATCTTTCCATTACAAGGAAATTTTAATTCATAACTGTAACATTATTCTGAAGCAAGAACTTACCTTTTATTTATTCTTACTAAGCTTAATTATCATGAATAGAGAATACAACTATAAGAACATCTAATACCTGTTTTTACCATATTGGTCGAAATTACCAAAACCACCCCTAGAAATAAGTTGACGTTTTACAAATTGAAATACAAGAAATGTTGAACCAAAGGATTGTCTCATTTTCTGGAACACATGGTATTTATGGGAACTGAGAAATATCCAACAGAAAATACTCTGGATATGTTTACTTCTAAACATGGCGGTACCTATAATGCCTGCACAGGTTCTTAAAATGGACTTTAAACTCTTATAAATTACTTTTGGCTTTTCCTTGGCCTATAGAGTGGTTTTTAATTTATATTAGAAATAGAGAAATGAAGGAAATGAAACTGTTACCAACTACAGAATTAATTCGAGAGAAAAATTGCATCTGTTATTTGGGGAGTCAGTCTGTTCATGTGCTTGCCAAGGCAGTTCTCTATAAACAGCTGAAATTAAGAGATATTTATTTATATTTATCGAGCTTGTGGTTATGGCCATCCTGAAGAAAATGTATTTATCTTATCAATGAAAAAAAAGGGAGGGGGGGGGGGGGGTAGGATTTTAAGAAATGGTAATATATATAGTCAAGTAAATTAAGCTATATGACCTGAAAATAGCTTTCCGGAAACTGCAGTTTTTAGATCTAATGCTTTTGACGGAAAGACAGATGGACATCAAATTACTTCAGATAATTGTTTCAAGTTCATTGATTGATTTAAAGATTGTGGTACAACCAACTTCTACTTTACAATTCCACGCAGCCATTTTCTCCCCTGTCTGGATATATTTGCTCAGGCAATACAGTTTTTTTTGCGTGCTGAGTGTGTGTTAAAATTATAAAGTATGCTTGATTAACTTTCCCTAACATCATTATATATTTTGTATCTAGTGCAATAAGGGATCTTGGGATGGACAACTCATTGTCATAGTTGTCTTGGACATTGGGTACTACTACTGGTACTAATGCAATTTGTCTGTTTTTGGTTAACTTTTAAGGCTTTGGGTATTAGCGCAGAATGCTGCCATCTATGATTTAAAACTTAACTTCTAATTTACAATTCCACGCAGCCATTTTCTAACCTGTGATTCAGTTTTCTTTTGTGTTGAGTATGAAAGTAAATTGCAAAGTATTCTTTGTTTGACTAATCAAGCATGTTGTTTTACTGAATATTAAATGCAAATTCTCCTTTTATCATACTTATACTCTTCCTTAATTTAATGAACATTCGCTATAGGTAATTAAAACTAAAGATTTTTTAGCTTAAAATATAAATTTATTTGTTTATCCTTAGTTTTTTTTTCTTACCCTAACTAATGTCAACATAATTTAATTTGGGTGTGTTTTTAACTAATTTTGCTGTACTGTACATACCTTTAGTATTTGCTTTCATCTTAAAAGTAAACTAATCAAGAAAGAAATCATTAACTAACTATACTAAGAAAGGAAATTTTCGCTTTCAAAACTCCTTAAAAGCTTGGACAACCAAGATACTTAAAGTAGATACTTAAATTGACGGATTGACTGAAGTACAAACAATAGTTTTTGAGTAGTTGCGCTTTAAAATCATGCTTTTTCTCTTACATGAAAAGTTATCTATAATACAAAGTAGAACGATATCTGTCTGTCCGTCTGAAGCTCAAGATCTCAGTAACCACTGAACCGATTGGGCTCTACTCTTCAGATAATATACCAACTGGTCCTGTGATGGTTTTAAACTATTTTCTTGGGGGGGGGGGGGACACCCCCAACCCCCAAAAAATGAAAAATCCCCCCCCCCCCCCAATTTTTTATTTTTCAAACTAAAATTGAAAAAGGGAGGTCGGCTAACCCGGGGGGGGGCTATTTTTAAAAACTTTTTCTTTTAAAATCTAAAATACAAAAAATTAGGTTGATCAAACCTCTACGGCAAAGCCCCTAGAAGCTAGGGGCGAAGCCGCTAGTGTTAACATATAAAACAACAAGACTTTACCTGTAGGACTAGCACATTTTCTAGAACACATGGTTTTCATGGGGTCTGCAAAATATCCGAATGAAAACTCTTTCGATGCATTCAATAGGAACTTATACAATCATAAGACTCGCGGATTTTTATTATTTTCAAATACAAATACATTACTTTTAACTGGGACCTTTAGGAATAAGATAATGAATTATCTTTCTGTAGATTAAGATTACTTTCTGAAAAGTTTGGTTACACCAATATGGAACCAACCAATCAAAAGGGGGCTTTTGGTTTCCCATTTATCAGAAATCCGCAAATCTTTATACTTTGTGTAAACACAGAAAGTACGGTGGTTTTGATAATGCCTCGACAGATACTGAAACTACACAGTTTTATTTTGAAATTCCAAGAAAGAATTTACTGGAAGGATTAGACAGATTTGCTCAGGAAACTAATATTTTGTTTGAATTAGTTGGCGTGGTTTATTAACTTTACTAATAAGATTAATAAAACCCTTTTTTAGTAGCGAAGCTACTCTATAATTCGAAATGTCCGTCAGTCCGTCCGTCTGTCTGAGACAAAGTAGGGGAAACGTGATTTTTTCGGCTCCTGTTAAAGGCAGATAGCTGTAATTTTTAGTGAAGATTCCCATAACATATGCGCATCTAATCTATACATTGTTTTGTCCATCTGTTTGTTGATTGGGGTACTAGATCGATTCCTAGATTTTTTTGTTTTTGTAATTTTCTCAACTTCTTTCAAGACAGACGACTGAAATTTTTCGGGATTAAATAAATTTGCATCCTACATATTTTTACTACGTTTCATTAAAATTTGTATATTGATTGGGGTGCTAGATCGATTCCTAGTTTTTCAAGTTTTCATGAATATCTCAACTCCTGTTCAAGATAAACGGCTGGAATTTTTAGGGACTAATTAAGTCAACATTCTACACATTTCTATAAAGTTTTATTTAAGATATGATAATTGGTTGGAGTGCTAGATCGATTCTTAGTTTTTCAAGTTTTCATGATTTTTTCGACTCCTGTTCATGATAAACAGCTGGAATTTTTAAGGATTAAATAAGTCAATATTAAACATATTTTCACCAAGTTTAATAAAGACTTGCTATTGGTTGGGGTGCTAGATCAATTCCTAGATTTTATGTTTTCCTTCTTAGCTTAATGCTTCAATAGTTATTTCTCGCATCGTATTATAAACGGCTTTCCGCGGATATAAAATGAAAAAGAAAAGATATTATACATTTTTAACAGGTTTCGTGATTTATTATTTTATTATTTTTATGTCTTTTTAACATACTCAAAAGATTTTTTTTTCCTGATGTCTAAAAATAAATTTTGAGCTTTGCTACTTATGAATGTTGTCATCCTTGTTTTTATCTTTTTATACATTTATGATTCAAACCCCTCAGAAAACGATAGGATGTTTATTGTTTAAGTTTGTACAAAAAATTAACAACAAAAGTTAAAAATTCTTTGTATTATTTCTTAATGGTGTCTTAAAAGATATAAAATCCCCCGTTTCCTTTTTACAAGTTTCAAAATAAATTTTAAACTTGAAATTTCAGAAGTCTCTAGATATTTAGCATAATACTGAAGACAGAATTTTATGCATTTAATTTTTAGATAGATTTAGTGAGAAAAAAACAATAAAGATATTCTGTAAAGTCCTTTTTTAGAAACATCTTAGAGAGCTAAAAATTCTTATACAGCTTAAAGTTTATTTGAAACTGCTTAGGTAATTAATATCTATTTTTTTAAAACAAAAAGGTCAAACGTTATCACTGAATAGTTTTTTCTCTTTTCACCAGTTAAGGATCCTTGTACTATTTAGTTAAATAAAATATGTTTTTTTATTAGTTTTTCATCTCACCGCTGATGAAAAAAGATTCAATGAAGAGAGAAAGAGAAGCTGTGGATTCTGAATTTGAAATGGCTCTTCCTTCTGATTATAATAGGTATTGTCTTTTTGCTATCCTATAATTAATAGAAGTAAGGGTTTTTTTCTCGCTCTTAAGATCTCGGAAACCGCCGGTTTGCAATGATTTTACTTTTTAGGAAGCTTTATAAATGCCTCTGGGTGGTTTTAGGCCATTTTCCCGACCTCTTCGCCATTCCCTAGAGGCTATTGGCAAAGTAACTTGTCATATATATCTTGCTAAATTTCTTTATAGTAAACAATACAAAACAAATATCGAATGTAAGAAACGGACGTCGACATCTACTTATCCGAGAATTTGTACATTTTTGTTCATATCTATACCTATGTTTAAAAATAATTCAATTTAGGATTTCTCAAATCTATGGTGGCATAGCAGAGAAGCACCCTATGTCCAAGTTTATGTGGGGTAATTCTAAATCTCTGTCACCAGAGGGCATGGACGATGCCACAATGCATAAAAGGTAACATTTTAGTTTAGAATACAGTTAGCGCTATATTTGAAAACTAGCGACTTCGCTCCTAACATCCTTTGGGCTTTGTATTCGTAGGGGTAAGGACTAAAGCATAGGCGTCCAAGGGGGGGGGTAATGGGCCATTTGGCACCCCCAAACGATTTTGGGGGTGCCGTAGGCACCCCCAAAATTTTGTGAACAATACCCCCCCCAAAAAAAAATTACCCCTACCTTGGGGGTGCCGTAGGCACCCCCAACGATTTTGGGGGGGGTATTTACCCCCCCAAACGATTTTGGGGGGGGATAATAACCCCCCCCCCCAAAATAAATGTTCTTTAAAAAAAATTTTTGGGGGGGGTATTTACCCCCCCCCAAATTGAATGTTCTTAAAATAAAATTTTACTGAAAATTTTTTTTTGGGGGGGGAGGGAGTAATCCCCACCTTCCCCCCCCCCCCTAAAAAAAGTCATAGTGTGACTCGAGCCTTGAGGTGTAATATATTTTATGTTCCTCGTTTGGTCTCCTAATAGTTAATGAAAAGTATATCCTAAATGGCTTTTGATAGTTTATTTTAGGATAGGTTATATTGGTTTAGGTGATTGCCCCACATGGTTAAGCAATTGGCCCCCCGCAGGGGCTAGAAATAGGAGAGAAGCTTGTGTGAAAAAAAACGAAGAAACGCCCCTTAAAGAGCGTTGCCACAAAAGGGACTATACCCCAATATAGTCCAACCAGTTAAAACAGTTCTTAACCATGATAACAAAAAATTTAATAGTTTGATCATGTTTTATTTGCTTGGGCCTTTATAAGGGCTAAAACCATCCCGGGGATCTATGATGTAATTGTAAAGCACTGAAGATTCCATAAAATAGATACCTAACTAAATTAAATATTTCATTAAATAATGAAAAAGAATTTCTATAGGGGATTTCTTTTGGGAGGATGTCAGGGTGTCTCAAAACTAGTTATAAAACTTACCAGGACCTATAAGACGCTTCACTTTAAAGTATAATCATATTAGTTCATTGGTTAGTGAGTTAATTATTGTATTTTTATGTTCTAAAGAATGAGATACTACTATATATTTGAATAGTAGTGGCGCCCTTAGCATCTAAGAACTCGTGTTTTCTAAAGGGTAAAAAGGGAGGAGAAAAATAGCCTAAAACCACTCAAAGGATTGACCTATAATAGTGTGGAACCATCATGGGATCTATGTGAAGCTTTCCTAAAAAGGAGAACTCAGTATTAAAAGTAATGAAATCTGAAGCTATAGTCAAATAAACCTTACTTACTACTTTATGTTATAGGATAGTACTTATTAACTTAATAGATTAGGTAGGTGCTTTTTTTACATAATTAAATTACCCCCCCCAAAAATTTTACCCCCGGGGTAAATTAGTTTGGGGGGGGTAATTTCCCCCCCCCAACAGATTTGGGGGGAGTATTTACCCCCCCCAACAGACTTTAGGGGGGGTAATTACCCCCCCCAATCAAATTTTACCCCCGGGGTAAAAATTTTGGGGGGGGTAAAAAAAAATTTCGGCGCGCTTCGCGCGCCATTTTACCCCCCCCAAACACGAATTACCCCCCCCCCCTAAAATTTTTTACCCCCCCCAAAAAAAAAAGATTGGACGCCCCTGGACTAAAGAGCATAAAAATAGCCTAAAACATCCTGGGACATATATGAAGCTTTCTTTAAGTAGGGAACTCAATCGGTTCAGTAGTGATCGTAATCATAAGACAGTGAAAACAAAACCTTACTACTTTATAGCTTTACTTTTTTTTTATCATGGACGGATATATTTCATTAATAGAGCTAAAAGAAAAAAATAACATTTGCATTATCACTTTCAAAATGTTCGTACTAGTTTAGTCAAAATATTTAAAATGGATAATTGCATGAAGAGCATTTAAAAAGTTTGATTGCAAGCATAAGTTTCAAGAATACCATGTAACATATAAATAGCAATCAATTAGGCACTATCAAAATAGACATCATGCTGTTTTATGTGAAAGCAGGACTGACATATAAGTTGCATATATAAAAAAAACATGATTTTCAAGTCTTGGTATTTTTTAAACTACCTAGTAGAAAATTTAATTTTTTCAAATACATGTTCTATAGATGTAGTTCAAACTATTGAACAGAACAAAATACCTATGCAGTTCACTAAATTCAAGTTTTAATGCACTTCGTGCAACTACCCCTTTTCTTTATTAAAGTTATATATTATTACTTGCGGCTTCGCACCTAGCCTCTAGGGGCTTTGCACCAAGAGGTAATTTTTAAAAAAAATGTAGTACATATGGTGGATCATCAAAACAAAAAAAAATTGAGTGAGAATTTTTTATTTTTTTTTGGAGGGGGGGTGTCCCACCCCCCAGAAAAATAGCCTAAAACCACCACAGGACCAAGAGGTATAAACCCTGAAGAGTAGAATCCAATCGGTTCATTGGTTACTGAGATCTTAAGGGACAGACGGACGGACAGACATCATTCTACTTTGTATTATAGATAAATGTATCTTTAGATTGCATGAATTTCGTCTGCGCCACTATTCAGCACAGTACATGAGTCTAGCTGTTCAGTCACAGCATGATTTAGACACTCTTCAGGTAAATTGTTTTTGTTAATTAAGATCTGGGCACCGCTAGTCTGATTAGGTTAGATCTGAGTTCATCCTGTAAGGTTTGAATTACTCGTATGATTGGATGTAGAATATACGTGGATATTATACTAACATGGACATAATTTATTGGCCAGTTCATTCATCCAGTAGGATGGGAGGAGGAAGGGTCGTTATTTTAGCTAGCTACAGCACTGTGCCCAGAATTCCAAAATAAAACAAAAACTTATAATTGCAGACTGGCCAGAGTGTACGTTTTGTACGTTTTGTACGTTACGCATCGAATCTGTGTACGTTCTGGACGTTATTTTGATATGTGTACGTAACGTATTTTGAAATTTGTATTTTTGTACGTTTTACGTTTTTTTTTTAAATAATAAGAATCAAATATTAGCAGAAAAGTAATTTGTATGTTTTGTACAAAAATTTTAACAAAAACTATAGGTGTATTATATTAAATAAATTTAATATTATCTTAAATTTTCATAGAACAAAAATATGTAGGTAAATTATGCATATATGTTATTAAAACTTACAGTTTAAATTTATGGACTTGAAATATATGTCCTATAGATTTAGTTTAAACTATTGAACAGAAAGAGAAATGCAGTTGACTAAATTCAAGTTTAAATGCATTTCATGCAACTACCCCTTTAATAGATTTTACGATAATTTTTTTCAAATTCTTTATATACTTGGGTAAATTTTCCGAGATATCATATGGTGCTCAGTTTAGGATTAAGAAGTCTTATTTTTTGGTATCTTCAGTTTTTAAAGAATAAGAATCAAATATAAGTATAAAAGTATTTGTATATTTATTTGTATTTGTACAAAAAGTATTACAAAAATAGTATATTATCTATAATACAAATTAGAATGATGTCTGTCCGTCTGCTTGTCCGTCTGTATATCAGAAGCTTAATATCTCAGTAACCACTGAACCTATTGGGCTCTACTCTTCATGGAATATACCTAATAGTCCTGTGATAAGTTTTTGCTTTTTTTTCTTTGGGGGAGGGACACTTAAAGCTTTTTACTTTCTACTAGGATTAGAGGCTTCGCCCCTAGCCTCTAGAGGCTTCGTCCCCTCTTTTATAGAATCGTTTGTTGGAAATTTGTCCAAAAAAAATATAAAAAAAGATTGTGATTATTTTTTTCATTTAGGCTTCGCCCCAGGGTGCGGTGGGGGTTCCCCCACCCCGCTGATTTGCATTAGTTTATAAAAATAAATTGAGGGGTGGTTGATTTTTTTTGGAGGGTGGGTTTCCCACACTCTAAGAAAATAGCCTAAAACTACCACAGGACCAGTAGATATATTCCCTGATGAATAGAACCCAATCTGTTCAGCGGTTACCAAGATCTTAAGCTTTAGACAGACAGGCACTGATTTACTTTGTATCAAAGACTAGTATTTTCTGAGATCTTTAGCAATACTTAGACAAAATAACCCTATATCCTATTATATATTTATCCTATAAATCCTTTTTTCTGTAACGAAGAATCACGCTAACTGCTGAACCGACATGATCATTGTGAGGTTGTAGGCTATTTTCTCTGTCCTTCCATATCCCTTCAAGAACCTGTATTCAAAATGGTAGAAAAATAGCCTAAAACCATCTCGGTAACTGTATGAAGTAGTTATGAAAATCTTAAGCATCAGACAAAAAACTTACTACTTTATTTAATAGAATATACTTAGTACGTAATAACAGGATGTATGTCTCTCTGTCAGTTTATTTGTACCGAAGGTTCTCGCTAACCGCTAAACCGATATGGTTCTCCTTTACAGGGTAGCTTCTCATAGGTCCTGGGAGAGGGTACAACCACCCTCCCAATAGAAATTACTCTTAGAAAAAAACCACCACCCTTCCCCTATTTTCTCTTTCTTTTTAAAATTGAAATCAGAAATGGGGTGGTCTACTCCCCCCTCCCTCACTAAAAAAATTATTAGCGAAGCTACTCTATAATCACTTTGTCAGTCCGTTATGCTATCGGAGAAACGTGATTTTCTCAGCTCCTGTTTTTTGATTGAATAAGTTCACATTCTACATATTTTCATTGAGATTTGCCTTTTGGTTGGGTGCTAGATCTATTCCTAGATTTTCTTTTTTTCATGGTTTTCTCGACTTATATTTAAGATAGACGGCTGAAATTTTCAGGGAATAAATAAATTCACATTCTACATATTTTCAAAAAGTTTTTTTTAAGGTTTGTCTATTTGTTGCAGTGCTAGATCGATTCCTAGATGTATAGGTTTTGTGATTTTCTCTACTCATATTCCTGATAGACGGTTGTAATTTTCAGGAATTGTATTAGTTTTCATTCTTAATACTTCCACTAAATTTCATTGAGATTTGCTTATTGGTTGGGGGGCTGAATTTATTTCTAGATTTTCACGTTATTATATATTTTTAAAAGGTTTTGTGATTTATTTAAATAAGTTAAATGCTTATTTTTTACGACACTACTCTATAGTTTATATAGTTCCCAGATTTCCATTCATAACTTTTGAGCTTCGCTACTTAAGGATGTTGTCATCCTTGTTTTTTACTTTTTATTTTTAAATAAAAAAATGGGTTTTTAATTCAACTCCTCCCCCCCCCCCCCTAATAAAGTTCCTCTAGTGGCCTCTAAGGGCGTAGTCGCTGGTCTTTATAATAGGATATACTTTGTACATAATAACAGGATGTCTGTTTGTTTGTACCAAAGAATCTCGCTAACCACGGAACCGATATGGTTCTCCTTAACAGGATAGCTTCTCATAGGTTTTTGGAAGTTTTATAACTATTTTGGGGAAGAGTGTCACCATCCACCCTCCCAAGAGAAATTGACTTTAGAAAAAAAACTACCTCCTCCCCCCAAAAATGAATTTTAATTGCTCACTGATTTTAAGTTAATTTTTTTCCAGATGTCTATAAATAACTTTTGAGCTTCGCTACTTATGTATGTTGTCATCCATTTTTTTTTATTGAATTCAACTCTCCCCTCCTCAAGTGCCCCTAGAGGCCTTTAGGAGCGTAGACGCTAGTTCTTTTAAATAGAGTAAGAGGATATCTTGTGTCTGTCAGTTCGCTATGGTTCTCCTTTACAGGTAGCTGCTAGTAGACTTAAATGTATTGATAATAGGTAACTAGGAAATTATTTAACTTATTTTTATTAGGAATGTACGTTTTTTGTACGTTTTTTTACTTTTTTTATGTACGTAACGTATTTTTTTTGTGTACGTTATGTACGTTTTTTATTTTTAAAATTGGCTGGCCAGTCTCTAATTGCTTCAAATTGGGTAAAATCTTTTGGGTTGGGTCACTAATTACCCCAAGTTTTGATATCTTTTAAAAAATGGCGGCGGAATCGCCGCTCCCGCCGTTAACAACCATTTTCTGCCGCCAACATTATCTCAAATGATTCTCAAATTCGGCAAGAAATGCAAAAAAAATGTTTGAGGCGGCGGCTGAAAACGGCGGGAGCGGTGGGCCCGCCGCCGTTTTCAAAATACCAAAAATTGAGGTGATTAGTGACACCCTAAAACGATTTGGGTCCAATATCTTAAAAGCACAAGAGAAGCACTGAATTTAAGGTATACCTTGATAAATAAGAATTTGAAAATGAAGTCCAAATTGCCTAATTCAGCGAGAAATGCAATAAAAAATTTTTTGTTGGTAGCGGAAAACGGCCGTGAACGGCGGTTCCGCCGCAGTTTTTTTTAAGATTCCAAAACTTGGAAAGATTGGTGGCACAACCCAAAAATTTTACCCAATTATCTTTAAAACTAAGGGAGTGGCGCACAAAATAAAATTGCTGGTATGTTTTGTTTCAAGTCACCCCCCTCCCGTAAATAAATTATCAATGAAATACTTATATATCAATTGATTTGTTTCAGGGAGGGAGGGGACATTAGGCTGTTTATTACACTAGTCCCCAAAGCTTTATATTAATGTTTTATTATTCATTGGTTAAGCCACTTTTGGGGCTTATACTGAATTTTAATTGTTTTTTTCCTTCAAATGTTGAGTGTCCAAACGTTTAAACCACTAATTGTAATCTACAGAAGGGGTAATTTTGTGTATCATCGTTGGATAAGTTCATTAATTTATCGGCCATTAACTTATCCCTTTAAATCCCTTGATTTGTTGACATTAATAACTATAAACAAGGAAACATGTTAATAACATTTTGTTAAATAATTTTCTATTTTCCTATAACCCATTTTACTGTACTTTTTCATTAAAAAATACCTATTATTGCTGCGCTACTTATAGACAAAACAATTCTTGTTTTAAAAATAAAAGCAAATATATCACAAATCACCTCAAAAGCACTAAAAACTTTAATCCAAAGGCCTTGCAATCAAAGGATTGATTGTCTGCAATAGGGCCTTTATCAGAAAGGAAGGGGACATTGGGCTGTTAATCACTCTAGTCCCCAAAGTTTTATAATAACATTTTCTTGTTTGTTTATTAAGTTGAGTGTCATAACTTTTCAACCAATAATTGTAATCTACAAAGGAGTAAGTTTGTGTATCATTATTGGTAATGTACATCAATTTATCTGCCATTCTCTTATCCCTTTAGATCCCTAGGCCTTCATACATTTATTAACAAATTTGCTTAAATCTTAAGTTTCTTTACAAGTTTGATTAACTCTTTTAATTCTTTAGGGCGTGCATATGGGGTGGAATAGGTGGAATTAGTTTTCTCGTATTCATTCGAATCCGGTGGATAGGAACCGGTTCTCATTCATACAAAAAAACTATGTCTAGCATCGTATTATATCCAGCTTTCTACGAATATAAGAATGTACAATCATAAGATTAAAACCAGTTTTTTTAGCCGGTGCCTTCGGCACCACGGGGTTAAAAAAACTAGTTTTAATCTCATTATTGTTCATTCTATATCCGCGGAAAGCCGTTTATAATACGATGCGAGAAATAACTATTATCAAATTTAAACATTTAAAATATAATTCATTTGATTAAAAAAAAAAAATATTAGAAGCAACAGGTTAGATTACATAGCTTAAATGAATATTTCTAGGCGTGTGCATGGGGGGCCTTCCCCTACACTCCGGGGGTGGGGGGGGGGGGGCAAGGATATCCTTTAAAGACTTTAAGAAATAAGAATAAGGGATTGTATCAAAAAATTGCATTGAGAACTATAAATATCACGATAAAATGATTTGTAAAAAGTTATTTTAATTTGTCTTTTTTATGTAAAATTGCTATAAAATGGGTCCGACCGCTCCTACAAAAATGCGGAAAAAAAATTTCAGCTAACGATGCCGCCATTGAAACCAACGGGATTCATTCACTGAGTGCCTTGGTTAAACATGTGTAAAGGTCTGATATGCGGCATCGTTAGCTGAAAAAAGATCAAACTATTTGAAGTTGAGAGTAACATTACAAAATATTATAATTCCTGATTCTTTAAGGGGGAATGCTTTGACATCAATTTTTTCATAAGTTTTAGAAGTAAACGTATTAAAAATAATTTAAAATCGTATAGTATATTCAATAAGCTTTCAAAAAAGGTATAACATATTACTGTAGCTCAATTTTTGGTAGTTTGACGATAATTTAAAGTTTGCATAAAAATGTAATTTCAATAGTCAGGCTTTTATTACAAAGTTCTAAAATATAGGTAGGCTACTTCTCGAAGCTGTAAAATTATAAGTAATTGATATTTTCACCTCTAGCTTTGGGAATCCTTCTCAAATATGACAAAGATTAACCTAAAACTTTAAAATTGGTCAATATTCAAAAATGATTTTTTTGGAATCTTAGAGTTTTTGCATTGGCTGGGCACATAGTGTACAGGTTTCACTTTATAAGAGTATATGATAATCTGGTATAAGATCCAAGTAATAATATATCCAATCCATTCTCGTATTATTTGTGTCATTATTTGTGTACTTTTGAATTTATCAAAACGTTTGACTATTTTTTTTAAATAAGGACAATTTCTAAATTCTCGTATACAAGTTTGTCTTTTCCCTTAAGATCTCTGATTGTTAGGAATATTTTTATTTTCATTTATTTTCCAGTATGGCTTCGAAACCGATTATTATTCGTTGGATTAGAACCGGTTATAAGCCATACTGAAAAATCATGCATCGTATATCCAGTTTTCTACGGAAAAAAATGTGCAATCGTGATTTTAAAACCAGTTTTTTTTAGCCGTGCCTGCGGTATCTCGGGGCTAACAGAACTAGATTTTTATATCCGCGGAAAGCAGTTTATAATATGATGCGATACTTATAGGTCAAAGGCTTGTATCTATTTTGGGGGATGGCAATTCCACACTCCCAAGAAAAATTGCCTCCATAAAAAATGCTCCTCCCCTCGCCCCATTAAAAAAACCTGATCATATGGTATTGTTTTGTTAAGGGTTGGATAGAGAATATATTTTCCAAAGTTCCCAACAATGGATTACCCCTGGAGACCTGGGGCCACCTTAACACTCCATTCAAAACTGACAGACATCACAAACTATACAGGTACATTGTTTGCCAACCGAATCGAAAACCGAGCTTTATCCAGTTTTTGCTGACTTGTTTGTTTTGTACTGCAAGATCTCGCTAACTACTGAACCGATATGGTTCTCTTTACAGTGTAGCTTCTTATATGTCCAGGGAAATTTTAGAGAATGGTATTTTTGTTACAACTTTCTTTATAAAAAAAAATGGAAAGTGGTGGGTGCGTCGTCTTTTTGCCCCGTGTACTGTAACTTATTTAAAATTCTAGGAGACCTATTTGTGTGGTTAACTTTAAATAATCTCTATTTTTAGGTTTTTAATATTACGTCATAGGAAAGCACTTTTAAGACTTCAATTTTTTTCGCGACTCATTAAAATTGATGTAATTGTTCTCAGGCTTCATCCTATAGACAACGTGTACGAGCTGCACCTGACCTGGGCGCTGCCCCCCTTGCTGGACAAGTTCATGACGAAGCCGCTGCACTACATACCATGGATAATTGGCCATGAGGGCAAGGGGAGCCTTCTGTCATATCTTAGGTAAAATCAGCAGGGCGACCACTGCATACTATATATACTATATAGGATGAATTTGGATACTATATCATACTATATGACAAAAATTTACTATATATACTATATATTATTACCTTTATTTGACCAAAATTTACTATATATACTATATAATATTATATTTATATAACAAAAAACGTATTTTGTGACAACACCTCTTAAGGAGTGTTTTGTCTTATTTTCACAGTAGGTTTTCTCCTATATCTATCCCCTGCGGGGCAATCATTAACCTTTATCTTACCTAACCTAACCTATCAAAAGCTACTGTGATATGATGAAGCTTCCATTAATCTTACCATATTACGAAATTGCCAATTATGACCAATAAGGGGGTAAAAAATTTGCGTCGCGCTTCGCGCGCCATTTTATCCCCTCTAAAACCAAATTACACCCCCTTAAAAATTGTTTCCCCCCCCCCCACAAATGAAAAAGCTTGGACGCCCCTGATCATATAATTATATATCACATGATGTTCAGTAAAGTTTATCATTTTTTTGTGTATATTTCCTGAACCAAAAGAAATGTTTTTTAAAAACCTTAATTAAAACACATAACAATCTACCTAACTTTCTAGACTTGATAAAATAACACTCAACATTTTTGTTTAAAGGGGGTGTAAAATTTTCTAGGAGCGTTTCGCGCACCGCCCTAAGAAATCCTTGCGAACATCTCTTTAAACAAGGATGACAACATCCATAAAAGCAAAGCTCTGAAACGATATGACAGACGAACATTAACTTTTGTTGAGTGTCAGAACTGAATATACAAAATATGAAAATATAAGGTTTGACAAAATTATACGTAAACTTGTTGCAAAACTTCTTAAATACAGAACTCTCTTTAAGGACATACTGACATTTTAATACTTGATTATAGAGATGCTTCGCTCATAATATTGTACATTATTGTAAAAGGAATCAGTAAACAAAAAATCAGATCAATCGGATGCTTTTATCACATAAAAAGGGGGGGGGGGGAAGTTTTGACACATTTGCGTAAACCTGGCACCTAGGCTTTATCTTTGGACTGAGAGAATAGATTATTAATAATAAAATCATTCGTATATGATGAATTTCACGAAGTTTCAGGTTCCGGAGCTCCTGGCCTCCAGGTAATCTCTGTACAGGTAAAAATTAAAAAAAAAAAAATTTTTAAGTTTTTACAGGTCAACTTATAAAACAAAATATGCATCTTATTTAGGTAATATTATTCACATATTTGAAGAAAAAAGACGCATATTTTGTTTTATAAGTTGATTTGTAACTTAAAAAAAAAATTTTTTTTCATTTTTACTTGTACAGAGACCACCAGGAGGCCTGGAGCTCCGGAACCTGGAGCCCTATCCAAAAAATCTTAAAACTTCGTAAAATTCATCATATAAGAATGATTTTATCATTAATAACCTATCCTCTCAGTCCAAAGATAAAGCCTAGGTGCCAGGTTTACGCAAATGTGTCAAAACTCCCCCCCCCCCCCCCCACTTGTTATTAAAAAAGTAAAAAAAATCAACATGTTTAAAATGGACGTACGGACATTCTGGTAATGATTATAGAGTTGCTACGCTTTCTAAATCGTACCTAACTACTACAGGAATCACCATGCAAAGTTTGAAATAAATAGGACAATTCTAACATGCCTAAATTAATGAATAAAAGCTAACTCTTTCGGACGGACGGACCGACCCTAATTATAGAAAAGATTCGCTTTTATAAAGTGCCAAATTTTTAATGTGCTATTTTAAAGGGTGGGAGATGGTGATATAACTATTGGCATTATCATCTTGGTAATATTTTTTTTCACTTTTGAAGATTTTTATCCCCCCTCCGCTCGGTTCCCTTGCCTATAACCTAACCTAACCTAACCTAAAATAGTTGTTCTCTGCCAGAGTCATAGTTCTGTCAGGGGTATCAGTTTGTACCGAAGGATCTTGCTAACCACTTAACCGATCGGGTTCTCCTTAACAGAGTAGCTTTTCATAGGTCCCGGAAAGGTTTATAACTATTTTTACGGAAGGTACCACCACCCTTCCAAGAGAAATCACAAAAAATCAAATTATTTACGTAGAGATCTGAACGCAATATAGAATTTTTTTCTCAAACTAGATATTAGAAATAAAAAAATTTAAAGTGCCACTAGAGGCCTCTAGGGGCGTAACCGATAGAAATTCTACAATTCACTATGTCTGTCAGTCCGTAATGCAATGTGGGGAATGTGATTTTCCAAATTATTTCCAATATGAGTTTTTAGCTCGCCCCCACCTAATTTTTTAAAGGTGGGTTAATCATACTTTTGTATCATCCTCCCTCCCATAAAAATATTTTAATTAAATGAGTGGCGGGGAGGGGGGGGGTGGGTTAATATTCTTTTTTTGCAAGATGTCTTTAAGCTCCCAGTCATTGCAGGGTGGAGGAAGGGATGGTGATGAAGAGATGGGGGAATGGAAAGGGATCAAGTAATCCCACCTCCTTAAAACGCCCTTATTTAAAATTGGTATATATGATCAAAATGCTCCCCCCCCCCCCCCCTAAAGCTAAGTGCCTCCGAGGGGCTCGGGGGGGATGAATATGTTCAAACTCCCTCCCCCACCCTCAAGACAAAGTGCTTGGCACGCCACTGCTACAGTAAGAAAGAGATGGAGAAAATCCCTTAAAATATATTATTGTTTGTAATTATGATTTAAATATCAGTTGTTTTTCATAGATTTAACTTAAGGGGGGGGTTTTTAATGCAACCATCTCGTAATCGGTGAGCAAATGGCAATTAGAATTCGAATTTCGAGCTGAAATTTTGCATGGGTAATCCTTGGTAGGTCTATTTTCCCTAAATCGAACAAAAAGTTTGACAAGTAACGGCTGACGGCTGCAGCTTAGCCGTTTAGCCGTTTTTGGCCTATTTTTATGGCAAATTCATTATTATTTACGTAGGAATCAACTTTTTAAAACATAGTTTTGGTTTAATTCATATTAAATGATAGCAATAACCATTTTTTTGATTTTCTAGTACCAGCTGCTAAACGGCTAGAACCGGCTAAAAACGGCTGGGAGCGGCCAAGAGTATGAAGAGTAGATGGGGCTTGTGACATGTCCAGGGGTAGGTTTTTATGGGTGCTGAGCTCAAAAATACTACTAAAAATAGTGACGGCTAATCCATATGGCAGCTGGGTAACAGCTGCAGCTCAGCTGCGAGCGGCCAAGAGTAGTATGAGTAGATAGGGCTTGTGACGTGTCTAGGGGTAGGTTTTAATGGGTGCTGAGCTCAAAAATGCTACCAAAAATAGTGGCGGCCCAACCATGTGGCAGCTGGGTAACAGCGGCAGCTCAGCTGGGAGAGGCCAAGAGTAGAATGAGTACATAGGGCATGTGACATGTCCAGGGTTAGGTTTTTATGGGTGCTGAGCTCAAAAATACTACCAAAAATAGTGATGGCCAATCCATGTGGCAGTTGAGTAATAGCTGCTGCTCAGCTGCGAGCGGCCAAGAGTAGAATGAGTAGATAGGGCTTGTGACGTGTCTAGGGGTAGGTTTTTATGGGTGCTGAGCTCAAAAATGGTACCAAAAATAGTGGCGGTCCATCCATATGGCAGCTGGGTAACGGCCACAGCTCAGCCATGAGAGGTCAAGAGTAGAATGAGTAGATGGGGCTTATGACGTGTCTAGGGGTAGGTTTTTATGGGTGCTGAGCTCAAAAATGCTACCAAAAATAGAGGCGGTCCATCAATATGGCAGCTGGGTAACAGCTGCAGCTCAGCTGTGAGAGGCCAAGAGTAGAATGAGTAGATAGGGCTTATGACGTGTCTAGGGTTAGGTTTTAATGGGTGCTGAGCTCAAAAATGGTACCAAAAATAGTGGCGGCCAGCAGCTCAGATGGGAGCGGCCAAGAGTAAAATGAGTACATAGGGCTTGTGACGTGTCTTGGGGGAAGTTTTTATGGGTACTGAGCTCAAAAATGCTTCCAAAAATAGTGGCGACCCATCCATATGGCAGCTGGCTGCAGCTAAGCTGGGGGAGGCTAAGAGTAGAATGAGTAGATAGGGCTTGTGGGCTGTAGCTGTTACCCAGCTGCCATATGGATGAGCCGCGACTATTATTGGTAGTATTTTTGAGCTCAGCACTCATAAATACTACCCCTGGACACGTCACAAGCCCTATGTACTCATTCTACTTTAGGCCGCTCCCAGCTGAGCTGCCACCGTTACCCAGCTGTCACATGAATGGGTCACCACTATTTTTGGTAGCATTTTGAGCTCAGCACTCATAAAAACCTACCCTAAGAAACATCACAAGCCCTATCTACTCATTCTACTCTTGGCCGATCCTAGCTGAGCTGTAGCTGTTACTCAGCTGCCATATATGGATTGGTCGCCACTATTTTTAGTAGCATATTTGAGCTCAACACCCATAAAAACCTACCCCGAGACACGTCACAAGCTCTATCTACTCATTATACTCTTGGTGGCGCGCAGCTGAGCTGCAGCTGTTACCCAGCTGCAATGTGGATGGGTCGCCACTATTTTTGGTACCATTTTTGAGCTCAGCACCCATGAAAACCTACCCCTAGACACATCACAAGCCTTATATACTCATTCTACTCTTGGCCACTCGCAGCTGAGCTGCAGCTGTTACTCAGCTGCCATATGGATGGGTCGCCACTATTTTTGGTAGCATTTTTGAGCTCAGCACCCATGAAAACCTACCCCTAGACATGTCACATGCCCTATGTACTCATTCTACTCTTGGCCTCTACCAGCTGAGCTTCGGCCGTTACCCAGCTGCCATATGGATGGGCTGCCACTATTTTTGGTACCATTTTTGAGCTCAGCACCCATAAAAACCTACCTCTAGACACGTCACAAGCCCTATCTAATCATTCTACTCTTAGCCGCTCGCAGCTGAGCAGCAGCTATTACTTAACTGCCATAGGGATTGGCCGAAACTATTTTTAGAAGCATTTTTGAGTTCAGCACCCATAAAAACCTAATCCTGGACACGTCACATGCCTTATGTACTTATTCTACTCTTTGCCTATCTCGTCTGAGCTGCGGCCGTTACCCAGCTGAGCTGCGTCCATTACCTAGCTGCCATGTGGATGGGCCTCCACTATTTTTGTTAGCATTTTTGAGCTCAGCACCTATAAAAACCTACCCCTAGACACGTCACAAGCCCTATCTACTAATTCTACTCTTGGCCGCTCGCAGCTGAGCTGCAGCTGTTACACCCAGCTGCCATATGGATTGGCCGTCACTATTTTTAGTAGCATTTTTGAGCTCAGCACCCATAGAAACCTACCCCTAGACATGTCACAAGCCCTATCTACCCTCTATACTCTTGGCGGCTCCCAGCCGTTTTCAGCCGGTTCTAGCCGTTTAGCAGCTGGTACTAAAAATATTTAAAAATGGTTATTGTTATCATTTAACATGAATTAAACCAGAAATATGTTTTAAAAAGTTGATTCCTACGTAATTAATGATGAATTTGCCCTAAAAATAGGTAAAAAACGGCTAAACGGCTGAGCTGCCAGCCGCCAGCCATTACTTTTCCAACTTTTTGTTCGATTTAGGGAAAATAGACCTATCAAGGATTACTCATGCAAAATTTCAGATCGAAATTCAAATTCTAAGTGCCATTTGCTCACTGATTACAAGATGGTTGCATTAAAAACCCCCCCCTTATATGTGAGATTGCTTTGATTACAACATTGGTTTCAGGTATTATTGTTGAAGTATATACTATGATTTACTAAATAATTCAAAGTCCAATACTATATCATACTATATGAGTAAAAAAAATATACTATATATACTATATGGGGGGAAAAAATATACTATAAATATACTATATTTTTTTGGTTTTGGAGTGGTCGCCCTGAATCAGGGAGGAGGCAGGGTTGTTATTTTGGGCGGGCAGTTTTGGACGGGCGGTTTTGGGCCGCTCAATGTAAGGTCCTTTTGGGCAGTTTTGGGCACCCCCCTTTTGGGGGGAGAGAAAAAGGGGAGGGGGTGAAAAAAGAGGTGGAGGGCGGGCCTATTTTTTGGGTTATATTAACTAAACTATTATATAAATTAGAAAGCTTTTTTTTGTATCTAGAGAAGAATCTCGCTAACCGCTGAACCAATATGGTTCTCCTTTACAGTGGAGCTTTTATAGGTCCTGAGGTGGTTTTAGGCTATTTTATTTAGAATAATAAGTTTCGGTATGATTTAAGGCTATTTTGCTGCCTTCTCATAACATTAAAGAAAATTTTCGAGGAGTAAAACTTAATATAAAATATAAATACTTATCCAGGGTCTAGGGAGGTTCTGTATTGTCATTATTAATCAAGGTTGACCATATATTTTCTGAGTACGGTCCTCTTGGGCAGATATAGGAATCCCCCGTTTTGGGGGGTGAATAAAGGGGAGTGGGTAAAAAAGAGAGGGTGAAAAAAAGGGGAGTTGGTAAAAAAGAGGGGGGTGGGGCGGGCGTATATTTGGGTGATATATAATTAACGTTGCTACAAAAGACCAACTCTACAAAAGACCAACGCCTACAAAAGACCAACTCTACAAAAGACCAACGCCTGCAAAAGACCAACTCTACAAAAGACCAACGCCTATATATTGTTATTTAAACATTAAATTTATTAATAATGTATTACATAATCAATACATGGCCGCAGCGCTCGGCCCCCTGGCCTGCCTAGCCGCGGGTGCTCGGCCCCCTTGCCTATAACCTAACCTAACTTTACCTAAATATTGTAAAAAATATTAAAAATTTGAAAAAAATCTACCAAACACTTTTTTGTAAAATCCATGATATTCTAAACTATAAATAAATTAATGTACATTAAACATTCATACATATAGGTTAGGTTAGGTTATAGGCAAGGGGGTCGAGCGCCCGCGGCTAGGCAGGCTAGGGGGCCAAGCTCTGCGGCTATGAACTTCTAGCATTACGATTTTTTGAATGTTGGTCTTTTGTAGAGTTGGTCTTTTGTAGGCGTTGGTCTTTTGTAGAACCGTCTAGTTGGTCTTTTGTAGGCGTTGGTCTTTTGTAGAGTTGGTCTTTTGTAGCAACGCCATATTAACTGTCATATAGATTTGTAAGCTTTTTTTTGTATCTAGAAAAGGATTTTACTAACCGCTGAACCGATATGGTTCTCCTTTCTAGTGGATCTTTTATAGGTCCTCAGCTGGTTTTAGGCTATTTTATTTCTAATAATAAGTCTCAGTATGGTTTTAAGCTATTTTATATCCTTTTTATATGCTGTTTATGACATTTGCCCAAAAAGGGGTGCCCAAAACCACTATTGGGCGCCTAAAACCCGCCCAAAACCCTTTTTGGCAATTGGGCCGCCCAATATCAAAAAAAAGTGCCCAATTCGACAACCCTGGAGGGAGGAGATATTGGACTGTAAATTACACTTGTCACCACTCCTATAAAATAACAACATCGACTCTTTTTTATTTTTATCGACAGTATAGGTAATTTTGTTCACTATCATTGGGGATATACATCGATCTATCGTCCATTGTCTTAACCCTTTAAATCCTTGTTTAAAAAAATGCTTTATTTCCTCACTAATATAAATATTCTTTGTCTACGTTCACAAGGGGGGGATTGTTAATATATAAAAATTGAAATGTGTCAACTTTAAACACTTTTAAGAAGAGAAATGTTTTAGGCTCAAACATTTCATACGATCCACTTATCATTTTTTTTATAAATTAAAAAAGAGAAAAATCTTATTATATCTACAAACATTAAAGGTTTTAGGATTAATAGGCAAAGAAGATAAAGTATAGAATTGAAAACCTCAAATATTTCTTGGAAAATTTAAGTCGTGCTTGCGCAAAATTTACTAAATTTACGTTTAAATTCAATTTTGTACATGGTTTTTCACATAATAAAAAAGTTATCCATTGTGAATTGGCCGAAATCCAATCCATCTGGCTTTTAGTAAGTTTTTAACAGAGCATTTATTTTAATAATATATCTGGATAATTTCTGAAATCATGCAATTTTACTAAGAGCCAAAATTACTAGGTACCTATTGGTTCTTTCAAAAGTTCCAATTTTATTTAAGGCTAGGCAGGCAGAATCTTTTACCTGAATTCTATTTATACTTTATCTTTTATTTTAAAAGGACTTTTAAAACTCTTCCTAAGACCTTTTCAAAACATAATTTTCTTATAATTTAGAAAGAAAGTGTGGGCACTAAGCCTTTATGCCGGAAATGAGGGTGATGGGTTCGAGTTCAACTCTTGCTACTCTATGTTTACTATCTCTTGCAAGATGACCAAGGTGAGCTTCAATTTAAGAAATGATAGTTATTTCTCACAACGTATTATAGACAGCTTTCCGCGGATATTGAATTTAAAAATTCTAAGATTAAAACCATTTTTTAGCCATTAGGTGTGAAGGCCCGGGTCAATAAAACTGGTACTAATACTAATTATTTTTCAATACTCGTGCAAAATTGTCTGTAATACGATGCTATAGGTACATAATTTTTCAGTATGGCTGAGAACTGGATCAATCAATCGAAGCCATACAGGAATATTTCTCGCACCGTATAATTAAAAGCTTTCCGCGAATATATAATTATAAAATTAAAACCAGTTTTTTTTAGCGCCGAGATGCCGAATGCATTGGCTACTGGTTTTAAATCATATGATTGTACATTTTCATATTCGTAGAAAACTGGATAGGTATAATACGATTATAGACATAATACATTCTATACTTATATTTTACTAGTATACTTTATTCCTATTAAATATAGAAGTAAGATTTTTGTTAACAATCTTTAAACCGTTTAGAGCTCTTCATTTATTTGAAGCTTTACATAGGTCCCGTTATGGTTTTATTCTATTATTCTGCCCCCTTCTATCCATTCTATTTCAGAGCCAGTATTTTCCAAAAATGTAGGGCATATAAATTTATTTTAGGAGGGATATGCAAACGTTGATAAAATCTTGACAGCGATCTACAGCTTCCTAGCCATGCTGAGGGCCGAGGGACCAAATGAAAGGATATTTAGAGAAATACAACAGATTGAACAACTAGATTTTGATTACAGGTACTAGTATTGATAATCAGTTCTGCTTCAGCTGAGTTATGTCTTGTCTGTACGTCAATTTTACATATCAAACAGTTCTGAAAAGCCAAGAGAAAATCTTAATTTGTTTTTACGTCATTTTAAACTTTAAAAATTTATGTGGTTAAAAGAGTAGATTTTCAGTTCACATAAATCACTAAATCTTTCACACATGTTTTAAGATTTATCTTCTTGAAGCATGGCTAGCAGACCGAAAATTAATAGATGCCCACTCAGGAAAAGGAAATCTTAACAACAACAAAATTTTGCGTCTATCTTGAATAGCATTTGAGAAAATCACATTTATTAAAGCGTTACAGAATGATGTAAGGACACATTAAGGGAATCAAAGACTAGCTTTATTACTAACAAATATTCCAAATATAATTGTATAATTATATGTACAGGGATGATAAACAGCCGTCAGAGAACGTGGAAGACCTGGCAATGACAATGCACTTTGTCCCCCCTGAACGGTATCTGGATGGGGATAATCTAGTTTTTGAATATGATCCACAAATTATCAAACAATGCATTGATGAATTAGGTGAACCATTTTTAAAACTAATTCGTTATCTCAAATGCATTTGCCCAGCTTATACCAATAACGAAATTAGTTGTAAAAAAATCTCGAAACCTATACGTGGTTTTCAGCTGTTATTGGAGGGTAACATGTAGTAAAATTTACGACCTCTCCATTTGCCCCACAAATATTGTTAAAGAATTATTTCACTTGTTGATTATACCTTATACCTGGCTTTTGCCCCTCTCCCCTTGCTAAGATATGCCGTACTCCAAAATATAGGACATCCCAGAAAGCTAAAAATTTATTTATTATTTCCTAAAATAGGTAATAAATAGCCCACTTGAAATCAAAATCATAAACACGAAACAACTAAATTAATTCTATCTGTCCTTTTTTGACTTAGCTATATCTATTAAATTAAATGAAAAAATTTAATCTTCAAATGTTGGTTTTAAACAGTCAGGAAGAAATATTTAGTTTGTGTTTATTCTAGATGTTGAAAATGTGAATATATTCTTGAAGTCCAGAGATATCCCAGAGGAGGTAAATCTTTTGGAATTTATTAAAAAAAATTAAAGGGATGTCAAGGGTTAAGACAATAAAGGATGAGTTAAATAATGAGTTTCTAACACAATCTTAGCCAATTGGGCATCAAAAAGAAAGACATGGCAAACATTGAGAAGAACTCAGGGGTGTATATTCTGCACAAGATTTATTTTTTTTCCCCTGCTACAAATTTTTTTTATTTTTTTCCCCCCTAGTTTTTTTTCACCAAGTAGGGGGGGAAATGGAAAAATATTTAAAGAACTCTATATTTTATTTATTTTATCCCACACATTTTTTTAGTTTTTTTTCACCAAGGAGGGGGGTGAAATGAAAAAATGTTTTCAGTTTTCTTAATTTTTTCATTTTTTTTCTCTCCAACCACTTATTTTTTATTCCCCCCCCCCCCCCCTGAGCAGGGGATCCCATGTAGAATATACACCCCTGGAAGAACTATAAATAGACAGTACCGTCATGTCTCAATGTTGGATGGGTCATTCTTGTTTATGCCAAATTGGCAAGGATTGAGTTAGAAAACTGGCTAAGGTGTCTAAAGAAAGGATTTTACATGCCCCATCAAGATAAACATTATGGGGTCTATCTCCAAGATTTGAAGTACTTACGTTGGTTCAAATTGTGAGCGATTGTTTTTTTTTAACACCCTTTATAATAAACATTAGTGAATCTGATATCCCCTCAGAATATATTAATATTATGTTTAGGAGCTAGATAAATTAGAACCATGGTTTAATACAAAGTTAAGTGAATCTGATATCCCCTCAGAATATATTAATATTATGTTTAGGAGCTAGATAGATTAGAACCATGGTTTAATACAAAGTTTAGTGAATCTGATATCCCCTCAGAATATATTAATATTATGTTTAGGAGCTGGATAGATTAGAACCATGGTTTAATACAAAGTTTAGTGAATCTGATATCCCCTCAGAATGGATTGAAGCTTGTAGGGTAAGTTACATTTTATTCCTCAGTAAATTAATTTTAAGATTGGAATATATTTATCCATTTTATTTATCTATAAGTAGCATAGTAACAATTAGGACATGGAAATGGGTAGAGTAAATGGTTGTTTACCCATCCCCAAACAAATTTTGGTGTGCTCAACCTCATCGCACCATGGTACAAGTGTAATATATTTTGAAATATTAGATTGTACCCCTCCCCTATCCTCACCATAAAATTTTCCTCATAGTTGAGAGTGTCATACACAGGCATAAATAGATATGAACCTTCCCAGAACCTATTAGAAGCTAAACCGTAAGGGAGAACCATAACGGTTTGGCGGGTTAGCGAGATCCTTCGGTACACACACAAAGACAGAAAAAAAGAGATCCTGTAACTTTATTATAAGGATAATTATTCTTGATTTAAGGACACTTCACTGATGTCAGAGTTTCATCTACCTGAACCAAATCTTTTCATTGCTCAAGATCTTTCACTTAGGTTAAATTTTTTTAGTATTGAAGATACTCTTTAATTGAAAATATCCGTCCCGTAAGTCTGTATGAAACTGAATGTGTAAAACTTGAATTTCTTGGCATTTGTTTAATCTTTTGGTGCAGCTTTGCTACCTATGGATGTTGTGATCCTTGAAAATTATTTTATTTTTTTACGCAGCTACTCCACGGCGGCTCGCTCACTTATAAAAATGGGAAACTTATAAAAGTTTTACTCAACACACGAAATCGTAACAATTTTCATGAGAAATACGCATTTTATAAGCATACAAAACGCTCTAATTTTCGTTCTATTTAACGTAATTTTATCATTTTTTTGCTGTTTATTTTATTTTACATATACTTTTATCATTTTATCAAAAAAAAATTTATCTTTTTTCATCATTTTTTGGAGAAATTAATGCTTAAACTAAGGGTATCTTTAGACGCAAAATTGACGCACTTAGAATAAAAAATGCGGATTGAGTACAAAGGGGGGATAATTTCAAGTCATGAATGTTCTAAAGAAATCTTTTTTTCCATAAAATTTTAATGTTTAGTCCACCCCACGACACCCCGAAAATTATATATCAATTTAGGAAGATAATTTTTGTAGAATAATTACAGAATTTACAACGTTATGGACTCTGAAAGTATAGTTAAGATCAAAGGCGTGCAAAAGGTTGGTATAGGGGTTGTTTACACCACCCTTGTAAAATTAAGGGGGATGGATACACCTCCCTAGGTTTTCACCCATGTCCACCCTCTTGACAAGAGCCTACACCCTCAGATACACCCCTCTATAAATTCCAAGGGGGTGTAAAGGAAATAAATTTACACCCCTTAAAATAAAGTGGGGTTGGGGGTGTTTAAGGAGGGTGTATATAAGCAAGTCACAGATTCAGATAAGGGGGGGGGAAGTTTGTACAGTTATAGGAAATGAAATTCAGTACCAAATTTTGCCCTGGCCGTTTGGGCTTGTTTTTATAGTTATCAACCTAATTCTTTTTGTAAGCGCTCTTATATGATTGGATCTACCTGTAAAACTTTAAAAATTGAATTTTGGGACTTTCCCTTAAAGGGGCTAGTGGAGCAAAAGACCCCCAAACACTAAAATTTTAAGTTCTGAGTCTATTTTCAGAGATATTGTGACGATTTTTTTAATGAAAACACTTTTTAACAAAACCGAACTAAGTAGCCAATACAAATTTCATGTTGGGACTTTCCTTCTAGGGGCTAGTGGAGCAAAAGGCCCCCCAAACACTAAAATTTTAAGTTCTGAGCCTATTTTCAGAGATATTGAGATGTTTTTTTTATGAAAACTTTTTTCACAAAACCGAACTAAGTAGCCATTACAAATTTCATTTTGGAACTTTCCCTTAAAGGGGCTAGTGGAGCAAAAGACCCCCCAAACACTAAACTTTTAAATTCTGAGCCTATTTTCAGAGATATTGAGACGATTTTTTTAATGAAAACACTTTTTAACAAAACCGAATTAAGTAGCCAATACAAATTTCATTTTGGGACTTTCCTTCTAGGGGCTAGTGGAGCAAAAGGCCCCCCAAACACTAAAATTTTAAGTTCTGAGCCTATTTTTTGAGATCTGAGATGATTTTTTTAATGAAAACATTTTTAACAAAACCGAATTAAGGAACCATTACAGATTTTATTTTGGGACTTTCCTTCTAGGGACTAGTGGAGCAAAAGGCCCCCCAAACACTGAAATTTTAAGTTCTGAGCCTATTTTTAGAGATATGAGATGATTTTTTTAATGAAAACATTTCTAACAAAACCGAATTAAGGAACCATTACAGATTTTATTTTGGGACTTTCCTTCTAGGGACTAGTGGAGCAAAAGGCCCCCCAAACACTGAAATTTTAAGTTCTGAGCCTATTTTTAGAGATATTGAGACGATTTTTTTTAATAAAAATATTTTTAAAGAAACCAAACTAAGTAGCCATTACAAATTTCATTTTGGGACTTTCCTTCTAGGGACTAGTGGAGCAAAAGGCCCCCAAACACTAAAATTTTAAGTTCTGAGCCTATTTTTAGAGATATTGAGATGATTTTTTTACATGAAAATATTTTTAACAAAACCGAACTAAGTAGCCATTGCAAATTTTATTTTGGGACTTTCCTTCTAGGGACTAGTGGAGCAAAAGACCCCCAAACACTAAAATTTTAAGTTCTAACCATATTTTTAAAGATATTATGGCTGATTTTTTTAATGAAATTTTTTTTCAAATAACTAAAATAAATAATCAGAAGATAAAATTTAGTGTTTGGGGGACTTTTGCTCCACTAGCCCCTGGAAGGAAAGTTCCAAAATGAAAATTGTATTGGCTACTTAGTTCGGTTTTGTTAAAATGTATTCATTAAAAAAATCATCTTAATATCTCTGAAAGTAGGCTCAGAACTTAAAATTTTAGTGTTTTGGGGTCTTTTGCTCCACTATTCCCTAGAAGGAAAGTCCCAAAATGAAATTTGTAATGGCGACTTAGTTCGGTTTTGTTAAAAATGCTTTTATTAAAAAAAATCGTCTCAATATCTCTAAAAATAGGCTCAGAACTTAAAATTTCAGTGTTTGGGGGGCCTTTTGCTCCACTAGCCCATAAAAGGAAAGTCCCAAAATGAAATTTGTATTGGCTACTTAGTTCGGTTTTGTTAAAAATGTTTTCATTAAAAAAATCGTCTCAATATCTCTGAAAATAGGCTCAGAACTTAAAATTTTAGTGTTTGGGGGTCTTTTGCTCAACTAGCCCCTAGAAGGAAAGTCCCAAAATGAAATTTGTAATGGCTACTTATTTCGGTTTGGTTAAAAATATTTTCATATTAAAATATCATCTCAATATCTCTGAAAATAGGCTCAGAACTTAAAATTTTAGTGTTTGGGGGGCCTTTTGCTCCACTAGCCCCTAGAAGGAAAGTCCAAAAATGAAATTTGTATTGGCTACTTAGTTCGGTTTTGTTAAAAAGTGTTTTCATTAAAAAAATCGTCTCAATATCTCTGAAAATAGGCTCAGAACTTAAAATTTTAGTATTAGGGGGTCTTTTGCTCAACTAGCCCCTTTAAGGGAAAGTCCCAAAATGAAATTTGTAATGGCTACTTAGTTCGGTTTTGTGAAAAAAGTTTTCATAAAAAAAATCATCTCAATATCTCTGAAAATAGGCTCAGAACTTAAAATTTTAGTGTTTGGGGGGTCTTTTGCTCCACTAGCCCCTTTAAGGGAAAGTCCCAAAATGAAATTTGTATTGGCTATTTAGTTCGGTTTTGTTAAAAAGTGTTTTCATTAAAAAAAAATCGTCTCAATATCTCAGAAAATAGACTCAGAACTTAAAATTTTAGTGTTTAGGGGTCTTTTGCTCCACTAGCCCCTTTAAGGGAAAGTCCCAAAATTCAATTTTTAAAGTTTTACAGGTAGATCCAATCATATAAGAGCGCTTACAAAAAGAATTAGGTTGATAACTATAAAAACAAGCCCAAACGGCCAGGGCAAAATTTGGTACTGAATTTCATTTCCTATAACTGTACAAACTTCCCCCCCCCCTTATATGCTATCTATTTTTAGATAAATTAATTACCAGACTTTACTAAAATAATCTTGCAATATTCTGTACAACTGTACTGTACAACTTTTAATTAGTAAATTGGGACATGAGGAAGCTCTCATACATATGTAGGGGGGGGGGGGGGGGAGTTAATGCAACCATCCCATAATCAATTAATCAAAATTTTGTAATGAAAATTGGCATGTGTAATCCTTGGTAGGTCTGTTTTTCAAAATTTAACAAAAAGTTAAGCTTAAGGGGGGGGGGGGTTAAGGCAACCATCACGTAATCAATGCACAAATGGCACTGTTTGCTCAGCTGTTTAGCCGTTTTTGGGCTATTTTCAGGGCAAATCCATCAATAATCATGTAGGAATCATCCATTAGGGATAGGTTTTAATGGGTGCTGAGCTGAAAAATACTACCAAAAATAGTGGCAGCTGGGTAATGGCTTATAAGGATATAAAAAATTGAATATTTCCATGGAAATAAACTTTTCTTAATTAACATTATAACTTTATGTCATGGACATATTACTAAAAGAACTTTTTTTAATTTCTAGATTTCGCTGTCATAACAGCTAAAAACTGCCAAAAATGGCTGAGAACAGCTGTCAACAGCCAAAAGAATATATTGTAGATTAAATCATCCCGCCCTTGAAAAATTTTGATAAAAGTTTTGCCCCCAGTAAAAATTGGTTGATTTAAGCAAAAAAATGACCCATGCTAAATATTTTTCTGTGATGCAATAATTGTGACCTCATGAGCACTGCAAAGTTTTTGAAATCTGCCAAAAAAAATTTTTTTTTAGTCCTTTTGTGTGATCTCAATTTTAAAGATTTTTACAAAATTTCAATTCTAGTATGTCAATATAAACCTGAAATTTACCAAAAAAATGGAGCAGTCTCAATTATAACATATGAAGGTGTAGCAAGTAATCTGCAAAGTCAAATTCCATTTTTGCAGAGTTTTTCTTACATAACTTAAAAATAAAAATTTTAATTTGGTTTTCATTTAGATGCAGTAACTACTGTAAACAGGCAGTTTCAAAATTTTAGCTCAATATTTAATCAATTTTGCTCACCTTCCAAATTAAATTAATATATATAGAATGATAAATAGTATTTGTAACCCTGTTCCTTTCTCAAAGGCCTTGTACCGTCTGTTGGTTGGGTCTTTCAAATCAGCCGAATCTTTCAAAAATGTAAATACAACCGGGGGCTGGCAAAAGAACAAAAAGCAAATTGGAAACTAATGTGAACACAAGGACGCCCAAACTTTTTACTTTGAATGAGGGGTTCCATACGTTTAAGGGGAGTAATCTAACGTATTTTTAAAAAACTTGTGGGGTGTAAAATAAGAGATTACAAAGTCTAAAGGGGTGAACACCCCTTTACGCCTTTTCTTGGACGTCTATGTATGAGCTGCAATGATATTTGCATTCATCCTAGTTAAATTCGTTCTGCATTGTTTAAATACTATTCAATTGTTGAAAAATATTTTGAAAAATATCTTCTGATCTCAAAAAACTGACAATAACCCAATTACTTAAAATAAGGACATAGTTAATTTGCCACCACCTGAGAGAGAGCTCAACCCTTTCTGGAAAAATAATTGAAAACAACATAAATTCAGGCAAAAAATAAATTTGGGAACATCTGCAATATATTAGTTCTACATTTGTCGCTAGATGTCACTAAAAACTAGATAATTTTGATTTGCAACAAAGTATTCACATCATTAAGAAAAATGTCTTGTTAATCACAAATAACTAGGTCTAAAAATGCAGTATTGTAAATCGGAAAAGATGATTATGAATATAATTGTATAGTCAGGAGCCTAGTTGTGAAAAAATGATAATGGCAGTTTTAAATACTTCACATAAGTTTAGACAGAAATGACAATTTTACACAAAAAATGTCCCTTTCTTTTTCTAAAAGCAGAAGAAAGCATTAAACAGCTGAAATTAGAAAGCAAAGTTTAATGAAATTAATTTTCGTCTGCAACGCTCTGGGTCTTTGCAATTGGATATCAAATAGTAAGCTCTTTATACATCTATACTATAAATTTATTCCTTCCAACACTACACCCCCTTTATTGATAAGAAGACCATTAATTTTATTTCGGGTTTCCCTCAAAGTTTTTACACAGATAGAGTTAGTATTTTTAGTAAATTGTGACCTTAAAAATTGTATTATATATATTTATGCAATTTTGACTTTGGAAGATGTAACATGTCTAGGGTAGGTTTTTTTTTTAAAAACATACTTTTGCTTTAATGTATGTTAAATTATACCAATAACCAAATTTTAATTTTCAGTACCACCCACTTAACAGCTAGAACTGGCTGGAAACAGCTGGGAGTGGTCAAGAGTATGATGAGTAGATAGGGCTTTTGTTGTGTCTAAGGGTAGGTTTTTATGGGTGCTGAGCTCAAAAATACAACACAACATCCATATGGCAGCTTGCTAACGGCCGCAGCTCAGCTGGGAGCGGCCAAGAGTAGAATGAGTAGATAGGGCTTGTGACATGTCTCTAGGTAGGTTTTTAACAGTCTGTGTAACAGCCCCAGCTGCCAAATGGATTGACCCCCACTATTTATAGTAGTATTTTTGAGCTTGGTACCAATAAAAACCTACCCCTAGACATGTCACAAGCCCTATCTACTCTTCATACTCTTAGCCGCTCCCAGCCATTTTCAGCCAGTTCTAGCCATTTAGCAGCTGGTACAAGAAATTTTAAAAATGGATATTTAAAGCAAAAATATGTTTTAAAAAGTTGATTCCTATGTAATTAATGATAGTTTTGCCCTGAATATAGCCCAAAAACGGCTAAACGACTAAGCCGTCAGCTGTTAGCCATCACTTTTCCAACTTTTTGTTTCATTTTGGGAAAATAGATATACCAAGGATTACTCATGCCAAGTTTTGTAATGAAATTCGAATTCTAAGTGCAATTTGCGCATTGATTACGAGATGGTTGCATTAACCCCCCCCCCCCCCTCCCTTAAACTTGAATTAATTCCTTTAATGATCTTGATAGATATATGTTTAAAACTTTTAAAATATTTTACAATAGTGCTCAAAGTTAATGTTAGGAGGGAGATATATCCCAATCCTCTTTTTATAAAAAAATTTTGAAATGTAATAAATTTCTTATGTAAAGTAGTTTTGATAAAATCTTAATAAAATAACCCTTGATTTTAGTTTAAGGGGGCTGTTAAAAGTCATAAGTGGGGTGTCAAAAAATTTAGTTGTTAATAAATTAATGGAATATAACCTGACATTATAAATTTGAAACATATTTTTGATGTACAAAGAGATTTAAGGAACATGTATTACACTTTTTTTCATAGAAGAAATTGAATAATTTTTTATTTGTTTTTTTTTCAACACAAGGTTATTTGTGTATCTCTTGGTGCAAGATACCACCATATTATTAGTTAAATCTAATTTTTTATAAATTAAGTGAATCAGTCTGTTAGACCAAGGGTAGAAACTCAGCAGATAGACAGACAGACAGGCAAGAAGAATTATCAAAGTTTGACTATAATAGACAATTAATTACATAAAATCCAATAGAGAACCTGTGAATGATCAGACAGACGGAGGGATAGACAGACGGACAGACAGGTAAAGAGTAATAGACTGTCTTTGAGGCATTAACAAATTACAATTAGGCTATGCCAGATGATTCATTGAAATCCAAAAGAGAGGCAGTTAGACAGATAGACAGACAAGTGGTGGGACAGACAGACAAAAGGACAGACAGACAGAGGGACAGACAGACAGACAGACAAATGGGTATTGCCTAAAAACAGTTTGGCTGCTATATGAATCATTAAAACCCACAATAGAAAAGAAATTTACAATAGTTTCTTTTTTCGATACTCAAGGCCCCCCCCCCCTCCCCCACTCAAAGGGGTTTATTATTTCTGAAAATCAATAAGTGACTTCTCAGCATAATAAAATTGAATATACTTTTTATTTCATCAATTTATCTTAAATAGAACGAAAGTTAAAATCATTTTATTGTCTACAAGAAATATGCTTTGAGTAAAAATCAACCTAATTGTCAGTAAAAACGTTATATTTATGCATATTTACACAGTAAATAAATTTTAAAATTGTATTTTATTGTAATGAATAACTTAAGGGGGTTGTATGAATTATCAAAAACCTAAAAAAAAAACTAATTTAATTAAATTAGTCCAAGTAATGATTGATTTAGTACAGCACATATGAATATGTTGTCAATTTCCTATCAGAGTCGCAGTGACTCTTAGAGGTTATAAATAGACTGTAATATCGTTGCTATGGTTTATGACTGATAATTTTAAAATATTTGTTCTTCAAACCTTGGCTATATTAGAAACAACAATCAAATAATAATACTAAATGAAATATCTTATTAAAATTTGGTTTAAAAAACAATAAAAGATAATGTTAAAAGCAACTTAACCTGTTACAAACTTTTAGCAAAATGAGTCATATTTTGCAGCAGTTAAAATTAGTCGTTAAAGCCAATATTTTAAAATTTCGCTAAAAATCGACAGCTGTGGACTCATGCATTTAAACATTATATCACCATGATATTCATCTGCAGGACTGCGGATACGGAACCCACAAAGTTTCCTGAACTGTTGACCAAAGACGAGTACGGGGAGTTGTATTACAAGAAAGATATCAACTTTATGCAGCCCAGAGCTCATATCTACTATCATATCAGATCTGATAAACAATTGAAAAGTCTTGGTAAGTTTTTTGGAAGTCTTTGTTGACTAAACCTGATTTTAAATTAAGGTAACTACCTAATGGTTAAATGGATAGGGGGGATGGGATGTGCTAACAGATCTATTGTATAGGTGTAAATTTCAATGACCTTTTTCTTTTGCTAGTAAACTGTTTTCTGCTACTTGGCTGCGTCAATATTCCTGACATTGGTTTATTTTCAAAGACCCAATTGAGAGTCGGCACAAAGTCATTGCAATATGGAGATACAGTTATTTTACCCTTTTTCCGTAACCTAACGTAAAATAACGACGAAACGCCCCTTAAGAAGCAAAAGGGACTCTACCCAAAAGAAGTAACAAAATAAAAGAGCAATGAGATTAAATATAATATGTTGCTCTAATGTTAAACTGTTAAGAGTATGTTGGAACCTGAATTTTTTTATTTTATTTATCTAAAACATATAAAATGTTTAGAAAATGGTATCCTGCTGGACTTGTTGGTGAACTGTGTAGCACAGCTGTATATAGAGGATGTTTATCCGGCTGATCTGGCACAGCTTAGCTACTCTATATCAGCCGCCGATACTGGTCTCACTATCAAAGTTATGGGCCTTTCGGATAAGCTTCCCAAGTAAGAATGGCGGCTGGTCCGCTGGTTGTTTCCTTTATTCTGGTTCTAATAGGGAGGGAGGAGATATTGGAAAGAGGAAGAAAATATATAAAATGTATTTTTTAATTGGTGGAAAGAATTAAAATCAAAGCATTTATTAGATTTACAATAACATACAATCATCTAATTTTGTTATATTTGATTTACTATTTTTAAATAATAAAGAAGAAACGAAAATTGTATTGCTCTTCATCAGAGTGTATCATTATTGGGAATGTACATCAAAATATCGGCCATTGTCTTATCCCTTTAGATCGCTTGCACTTTTATCATCTCTCCCTATATCTTAAATTTTTACTTTGATTTTTATAGATTGCTGGAAGTAATTTTGCAACACCTGGTAGACCTGCCCAGGAACCTGGAGGCCGGACTTTTCAAAGCTGTCCAGGAACAAACTAGAAAGGATTATCACAATCATTGTATCAAACCTTCCAGGCTATGCAGAGATGTTAGACTGACGGTTCTACAGGTTCTTTGATTTTTAGTAGCGCAGCTACCTAATCAATATAATTATGGTATATACTATGTCTGTACGTCTTACCTTTTAACTAAGATTTAACAATCTTTCATTATATTATCCTTCTATACCTAGTGGATTTTACAGCTAAAGTAACCCACCTAATCTATTCTAAAGTTATCCTTTTATTATTGAAAATTACTTTTTATCAATACATTTGAATTTATCGCCCTGGATAGGTAGTCGATTAGACGCTGTTTTCTGAAACTTATTGAAAGACTGAAAAATTTGACATTTTGTAATAAAATATGTACACTTTTTTACTAATAATGTGTTCGGATTGTTTCTATAATGTTTTCCTATTGGTAAATCAAGTGATGTTCTAGACTTTTTATATTTATGTTGTAGGATGTATATTGGAACGCTCACGACAAGCACAACATGGTTCGAAACCTAACTGTGCAGCATCTCAAAGATTTCAGTATAGATTTTCTCAACCATGCTTTCTTGCAAGGATTAATTCAGGTAAATGTTTAATTTAAGTGGAATAAAACACACTAAATACTATTTAAATGTCCTCTTTAAGGATCCTAATCAACGCGTGTTCTTACCTAATCTATAAAACAACAATTACAACCAACTTAACCCACCCTATCTATCTAATCACTTTATGGTCCAATGGCGTTCTTGTTGGTTCAATTTTATGTTTACCACTCAAATGTTGAATTATACATCTTCCATATTTAGAAGATTCCTACTATTAATAAAAGCTAATCAACCCCTTTGGTTGTAGTATTAAATGCCTTGCCCTATATGCATGACTAGCGGCTACGCCCCTAGAGGCCTCTTGAGAAGAAGAGAGTCAAATTTAATGACCCAATTTCTTGTTTTAGATTTTAAAAGAAAAAATAAAATAAAAAATTTTTTGGGGGGGGTGTCCCACCCCCCAAGAAAATAGTTATAAACCTTCCCGGGACCTATGAGAAACTACCCTGTTAAGGGGTACCCGATCGGTTCAGCGGTTAGCGAGATCCTTCGGTACAGACACATAAACACACAGACATCCTGTTACTTTAGTATAAGGATACTGAACCTTTTTTATAGCCAATACATTTCCATTACTTATTTTAAGAGTACTGAACTTCCATTTGTTCTTTTGTTCACAAAAATTCTCTTAATGATTTTCATAGGTTTCATTTGTAAAAAAAAGGATATTTTTCACGCATTTTCTGTAAAGTTGTGTGAACCGTTTAGTCAAATGCACTTATTAAGTCAACTTGTTCGTAATTAAATTATGTTCAAATGGTCGAAATTAAGAACAGTCTGACTTAAATAGCGCATTTGACCGTTACACACTACTTAAAGAAAGTACGCGAAAAAATGACCCCCTTTTATGAATTATTCAGGGGAACATAACGGCAGCAGAGGCTAAAAAGGTTGACGCTAATGTTAGAGAAATTCTTGGCCACAAGGCCCTCCACCCTGAGGCTGTTACTGCTGTTAGATGCAGAGAAATTCATTATGGTTGTCATTTTCTACAGGTAATTACAACAGTGTGCAAATTTTCTTCCTTGTTATTAAGATTATCCATAAAATCGTGCATTTAAGTCAATGTTTTTTTTCATTAATACTTTTAATTTCAATATTAAATTAGGTTCTCTGAATAATTGTTCTTCATTGATTTAGCTTGGAGTAAATCCAATTTTGTTAGCCCTAAGGCGCCGAAGGCCCAATCTAATATTATAACTGGAATTGATTTTATGATTTTCATTTTATTTTTAAAAGCGAAGCTTTTCTATAATTAGGGTCGGTCCGTCCGTCCGTCCGTAACGGATAGCTTTTTTCGTTAATTTAGGCATGTTAGAATTGTCCTATCAATTTAAAATTTTGCATGGTGATTCCTTTAGCAGTTAGGTACGATTTAGAAAGCGTAGCAACTCTATAATCATTACCAAATTGTCCGTACGTCCATTTTAAACATGTTGATTTTTTTACTTTTTTAACATCAAATTTTTATGTGATCTAATCATCGGATTGATCTGATTTTTGGTATATTGATTCCTGGGACAACAAAGTATAATGTAATAAACGAAGCAACTCTATAATCAAGTCCTAAAAATGTAAGTATGTCCATAAACATTATCCTGTATCAAGCAGTTTTTTAACAAATTTACTTACAATTTTGCTTTGACTCTTATACATTTATATTAGGATTATTCAGTTCTGAAACTATACAAGTGTTAATGTCCGTTTGTCCTACCGTGCTTCGCTTTTATGGATGTTGTCATCCTTGTTCTTGAAAAATTGGCTATAATATGATACACGATTTTTCATTATGGCTTAGAACAATTTCTAATCCAGCGGATATTAATAGGTTTCGAAGCTATACTGGAATAGTTATTTCTTTCATCGTATTATAAACGGCTTTCCGCGGATATAGAATGTACAATTATAAGGTTAAAACCAGTTTTTTAGCCCCGTGGTGCCGAAGGTGCACGGGCTAATCTTATGATTGTACATTTTTATATTCGTAGGAAGCTGGATATAATACGATGCTAGACATAGTTTTTTCGTATGGATGAGAACCGGTTTCTATCCACCGGATTCGATTGAATACGAGAAAACAATTTCTTTTTATTTTTAAAAGCACAAGTTCTTAAGGAAATCATTCTTGTTTTAAAATCGACATATTTACTATGTTCCATTTTACAATTCAATAGCGAAGTTTTATTTAGGTTGACACATTGAATATGTCTGATACAAACACCCTTGTTACGAACTATTACCAGGCTGGCCCTGGTGGTATTAGGCAAGTTATTTATTTAATTTAATAATCATTATGTAAAAATAAAAGGATATGTCTGTTTGTTCTTATAAATCAAGGGAAGGTTTAAAACTGTCTAGGATAAGGGTACCTCTACCCTTCCAAGATTTGAAAGGTGGAGGATCGACTTTTCCCTCCCCCCTTCCAATAAGTACCACTTTAGGCCTTTAGGAGCGTAGCCGCTAGTTATCCTATTATGTAAAGTAGAAAGCTGTTTTTGTCTGCAGCGAAGGATCTCGCCAACACCTGAACCGGTATAATTCTCCTTTACAGTAAAGCTTCTTATAGGTCCATGGAAGGTTTTTAAATATTTTTGGGGAGGGTATCTTCACCCTCTCATAAAAAAAAATACTTTTTATCTTTTCTTTTTAAAACCTCCCACCTTAAGTGCCTCTAGTGGCTTGTTGGGGCGTAACTAGTAGATACTAAAGTAGCTGTGCATAAAATTCACAATAAAACATACGGACAATCATTAATTTATAATAAGTTTTCTCGGCTGCTAATCCAGATAGAAGGCTTAATTTCTTGTCAACATTCCTATCATTATAGAGCATAATTAATATTGGTCCGATTTTAAACATTTCTGCTTATGGCTGTTGTAATCCTTGTTTTTGTTTAGAGAGCATGTGATACTAGAACTTATTAGTCAAATTATGGAAGAACCAGTTTTTGATACACTAAGAACCAGAGAACAACTAGGCTATAGTGTATATTCACAACTAAGGTAAGATATTCATACTAGGGTTGAGCCGGATATCCGGCCGGATACCTTATATACTATTTGTTTTTGTTCGTTTCTTATAAGAGTTGATTTTAGAGCTTTGCTTCCATTGATGGTGTCATCCTAGTCTTTTTAAAATTTGATTAAATTAAGTTGTAATTGCACAATCGCATTAACCCATTAGTGCCGAGCACCACTTTTATGGACCGATCGAGCTGAAAATTTCAGGGAAGCTTTGTTATGGTAAAAACGGAATTCCAATTTTTTTGTTTTGCTCTAATGGCGTGCACAGGACAGTTGCAATAAAACCCAGTTCGGCGCGAGTAAAGAAACCGTTCGGCATAGGTAACCGTTTATGGCGTTTTTTGGTGCTTTCCCCCGGCATTTAAGCCCGGTTTTGTCCTAAATACCCGGTTTTTTGGCCCAAAAAATTTAAAATGTAATTTTTGAACGTCCAAAGTGAGTTGTAGAGTAGCTAATACTACGATACGATCCGTAATTGAAAACTACATAACCTCATGTAATTGTTAGAGCTACAAGTAAGATACGAAACGATTTATATCACATTTAAGATTTTGGCTATTGGTACCGCCCTTTTCGGTTAATAAAACTAATTTTGTTGTTGTAAAAAAGATCTATTAGTAAAACCGGGTAATAAAAATTTCAGACTTTTCCCCCATATGCCGAGCCGGGCCTATATAGAACGTAAAAAAACGATAAAAAAATCATATAAAAAATAATAATTTGAATAAAATGAATTCACAAATGGATATAGTTGGCAATAAACTTTAAATTTCACGAAAAAAAATCAGTAACTTTACTTCAGAAACAAAAAAGTTAGAAGGGGTATTTTAAAATCACCTCGTTTTTCTTGATTTTCCAATTTTGTTGAGCTATACCAGCAAACGGAAGTAAGCAAAACTGCCTGCTCCAGGGGGAAATGAAAACTAGGGTAATAGAGGGAGGATTCATACTGTCGAATGATGCAATTACGAAACTAGAAACCAGTTTTTTTTTGGTTTTCTGTAACCGGGCGATAAAAACCGGTTCGTCACTAATGGGTTAATTTATTTTATCAATTTAAAATTGCAACGTTTTACTTTTAGGAATACATTTGGAGTTCTTGGTTTTAGCATAACAGTTAATACACAGGTATGTAAAATTCTTACTACTTCAGTAGTTCTATAATTCTTACCGTGCCTACTTGCTGCCTGTTTCGAGTCTGGTCCACACTGCGTCATACTAAAGACGTTAAAATTGGTACCTTTGTCTGGTATGTGACATTAATTCTGAGAGTAGGGTAAATACCTGGGCCCCTAAAAAGGCGCAACTCTTTACCATGAACAGTTAATACTTGTCTGTTGAATGTTACTTAACCTAATATCCGTGGGCGTTAAAGTATCACAACCCATACAAGCGGATGATGTTCTGGCTTCTCTATATGATAACCTAAGATCAAAGGAGAATCCCGCCTCTAGCAAGGCATTTAACAAGATCTATAAGTGTCAGAAACTTGTCTTACGACATATGCTGAAGAAATCTAAAACCTTATTCTGTAATTTAAAGTAGTTTTGTTGAAATGGTCAGAAAATGGTTGTTCTTTCAATGAAGCTTTCAAAATGTCTTTGGTTGGTTTTAGGCTATTTAAATAGCTGAAAATACGTCCGGCAATGATCTATTAATGCCCTATTCTACCCCTTTTATCTTGTAACAATTAAAAGGAATATTTTATTGTCGATTTTTATTTATTTATGGATTTATTATTACTTGAATCTTACACCATATTAGGGTTGGGCCGGATATCCGGCCATTTTCAATATCCGGCCGGATACCGGATATTGAAACTATCCGGCCGGATACCGGATATTGAAACTATCCGGCCAGATATCCGGCTCTATATTTTTTATACTTTACACCAAAAATCTCTGCTTTTTTAAATTTTAAATGGCTATAATTTTCTTATTATTGAAGCTAGAAGGACATTTTTTCTTTATGTAAATTTATATAAGATTTCTGAAGAAATTTTTTTTTGCTACTTTAGTATCTGGTAATTTGGCCGGTTATCCGGCCAGATATCCGGTATCCGGCCAAAAAAGTATCCGGCCCAACCCTACACCATATTATCATGTACTCTAATAAAAATAAAAAGCGGGCTAAAATTAAAATCCCCCATCCCCTCCCCTTCTACTTGTTGAACAAATTGACCAATAAGTGATGTCCATGTAAACAACCTAAATTGACGACAATTTTTCCCCTGTCATAATATTAACGTATATTTTATATCCAATTATGTATTTCATAGTCATCTATCTGATCTAGGCAACGAAGTATACATCAGATCACGTGGACGAGAGAATTGAAAATTTTCTAAATCTTTTCCTTGACAAACATCTGAATGAGAACAAAGTACTGGATGGTATCAAAAGCCTGGCTAAACAAAAGGTTTGTGTAATATATTTGTACTAGAAGTACTATACAATATACATGTCTGTAAATCATCATTCAACATGTTGTAATGTACGCAACTCACACATAAATTTGTTTAGATCAGAAATACAGATTTGGTAAATAACTTACTAAGGAATATTTTATGAAACGTTTGTTTTTGTGCATTTTGAAAAATAATTTTAACTGTTTAGGTGCGGGCGGATGTCACTTTGGGGGAGGAGGTGGAGAGAAACTGGGCGGAGATAATCAGCACAGAATATCTTTTTAACAGATATGAAAAAGAAATTTTGGTCCTCAATGAAATTAAGTAAGCATATTTAATGTCTTAGTGTCTAGCCATCTCGGAGTCACATATCCCAGCGGGGACTATGTATTGGTGCCTTAACCCTGCGGGTCTACCGTGTACCCAATATTACTAAACCTGACGTGACCTAAAGTTAGATACAAACTCAAACACATACCCCTCACTTTATTGATTTCAAAATAAGGGGGAAGGCTTTCCATTGCTAGATTATTAAAATAAATGCCTTTTTGATAATTTAACTAAAAGTCAGAAGGACCATTCACAATGGATTAAAACTTTATAATATGTGCAAAACCTTGGACAAAATTTGATTTAGTAAAAAATGACCGAAAAAAATATTTGGACAAAAATAATGATATTAGCATTTTCGATAAATTTTCTTTAAAAAGTATTAAATTATTTTAGTTTTGTCCAGACTGGACAATTCTACAATTCAAGTTTGGGATAAGTTCGATTTTTCCAAGAAATATTTAAGGTTTTCAATTCTATGCTTAATCTTTTTTGACCCCTTTTAAGATAAAAGTTATATTAATTTTCTTTCATGTTATGTTCATAACATTATTTTTGTAGTTTGGAGGATGTAGTAGAATATTTTACCCCTTTGTTGACGGGTAAGGAGAAATGTAGAAAGCTCAGTGTTCATGTTGTTGGTGCTAAGGTACGTTTCACTATTTTTTTTGCAGCGAAGCTACTCTATAATTCTAAATGGCCGTCCGTAAGTCCGTTAGACCATTGATGAGCAATATTAACTAAACTATAAAACATCCCTGTCGGTCGGACTGCTTTTTACTGATATGTAAACTGATACGAAACTAATCTAGACAAAGCCAAAGTTTTTAAGATAAAGTTATTTCCAGTATGGCTTTGAAACCTATTGATATCCAGACTGAAAATCATGTACATATATCATTGTATTACAGACAATTTTACACGAATATTTAAATAAAATCTAAAAAAAACTATTTTGAATCTTAAATTTTTTATTTTAATTTCCGCCGAAAGATGTCTCAAATTTGATGCGATAAATAACTATTTCCTTCCCTGAATTGAGGATAAAAAAATTTCCTTCTGTAGATTAAAGTTATTGGTTGAAAAGTTTGAACATAGCTAGTTTCGACAGCTAGTCAAGATTTAATAGAATTTTTTAAAAATGAACCAACGAATTTGAGTAAGTGTTTATAAGTACCAGTGTAATTTACAGTTAATGTCCCCTCCCCACCCTCTTATAAAAATGCTAATTGTAATTAACCTTAGGAGGTTGGAGAGATTCAAGATTCAGAGGTGGATTTCAAGCTTAATTTTCTTAAGGTAATTATTGTATATTCTTTGAATAATAGTAACAGGATGTCTAAATATCTATTTGTCTGTCAATCTGGGTAGGACATAGGATCTCGCCTTCGAACCGTTCTGGATCTCTTTAATGTAAATCGTCTCAGGGAGGTTTATAACTAAACTTATTTAGGGGAGAAAAATTACCTACCTAGTAATGTTTAAAAAATAGTTTATATAAATTTTTTGGGGAATCCCAATGCATTTAGCTGAGCAATGACTAAGTTTCTGATACAAGGTAGTAAGATTAAAATTATTGTTGTAACGTTTAAAATCTGTTATAATTTATAATCCAATTATGAGTCATCCGTAAGCCCCAAAGTTTTAAGTCAACTAAAAGCAGCTTAATAAATTTGGGGTCCATTTTTTGAAAATTTTTGAGGCGTTTTTTTATTAAAAATTAACTAATTTTGATTTTATTGGCTACTTAATGAAAAGGGCATTGAGCGAATGGCGCTATATTATCGAGATTTTAAATGATTGATTTAAACGAAAAAGACTTCTTTCGAGATTTTTATTTCAAAAACGCATCTCTAAAGTCAAAAAACTGAGATGAATTCTTTAAAAAAACTTTTGCCCCACTAAAATCAATTTGCCTCACTAAAATTTTAGTGAGGCAAAATTATCCCCTTAAAATTTTTAGTTTGCCTCACTGATTTTAGTGGGGCAAAAGTTTTTTAAGAATTCACCTCTGTTTGTTTCAGATGAGAGAGCAGAGTATTGAAGACGTGGAAACATTCAAGAAATCATTGAAAATTCATCCAGTCCTACACGTCAAAGAATAAACTAAATCATTCTTTTTGATGAAATATAAATATTTTTTTTTATCAGGAACGTATAGCCGAAATAGAATGACTTGATGGTGAAATTGTTACCCTAGGACAAGGACGACAAAGCTTATACATATATTTCTAAAGGTGAAGTTTTTCTATAATTAGTGTCGTCCATTAAAACAAGCTGATTTTTACTTTTTTGATAACAAATTTTCGTATGATAAAATTATCCTATTCTTCTGATTTTTGGAATACTGATTCCCATTGCAACAAGGTACGATGTTATAAGCCAAGCATCTCTATAATCAAAACCTGAAAATGTCAGTTTAAAACTTTGGATACTACTTACTAGTTTGGAACCAACCAATCCAAGTTCAAGAAAAGTACCAAAATTTTAAAGTCAACGAATATGATAAAAGGGGTTTAAAAACTTTAAAAAAGAAAGAAAATTCAAATTTGTTAACGTTATATAAATTGGGGAAAGAGTCAGAGGTAGAATTGTATATTTTTTTATGTGTATTTATTTTAATAACTCAAAGTAAAAGGATTTTGTTAAGAAGGGGATTTTAAAAAGGGAAAAAAAGACTTTCTCAAAGAAGATAATTTTACAATTTTTTAGATTACTATTTTTAAGGGTCGGTTATACGTTCCTGAATCAAATCATCACAAAATTTGATATTTTTCCCAGATTTTTTTTTTTTTTTTTTTTGTCACATTTTGTCATAATTTAAATGTATTGTATGATAGTTTTTTTTAAATTATTTGATGGTATATCACTTACAATGATAGTGGATAATCCACCCCCCCCCCCCTCCTTTGGTTTTCTTAGTTTTAAATTTTCAAAATAGTGTTTTAAGTGCCTGTAAGGAGCCCTAACCCCGCGGGACTCTTTCTCGACCTTATTACACCTGATCCTATCCCACATCAAAGTATCACAAATACGTTTTTTTTTAAATTCAATTAGATCAATCTGCTGGCGATTGACCAAAATTATTAGAGCAAATTATGGAGAAACAGACTTTCAAATGAAACTGTATCTAGTATGTTCACAGTTCTCAGCCGTATTAAAAAATCATGTGTCGTATCAAATTGTAGAATATTTTCCACGGATTAGAATATATAACAAAAAACTTTTTTGCCCAGGCTTCCGGCATTTCGGGGCCTACAAAGCTTTCATTTTACCATCCATGGAAAACTGTCTATAATTTGATAAACGAATCAAATTAAATGCTGCTATTGTAGGTAATTAATCTAGGAAAAAAATTTTTATTTTTGTTTGAGATTTTGTATTTACATACTATAGCTAGGTATCAAAATTATAAAAAATGTATTTAATAATCAAAATTTTAATCACACAAAATATTATCTGTATTTTATGTATAAAATTTGTCTATTTTTGCTTATTCTCTTTAAAACTACTGCATGTGATTATCTAGAATGTTATAGATTACATTTAAAAAACATAATGTTCATCTTATATTTTTTTCTTCGTCGAGTTGTGAATTTTAAATAAAATTACACTGCCTAATTTATTTTATGACTTTTCAAAAAGGTAGGTATATAGTTTTCACTTCTTCCACTAATTAAAAAAAATGTTAGTGCTATCTCTAAATGAATGGCCTTTGTGACCTCCTGAACTGCGGATTTAGCATATTTGTTGTCAAAATGTTAAGACCCCGCCATACAAAAGATGTTAAAAATATTGTTTTTGTCCATTACTTTCGACCAGGTTAGGTTGTGTTGGGTACCGGAAAGCCAAAAAGGGTTAGGTTGTATGATCACAAGTCCAGTAATATAATTTATTCGTTTTATAGGTTCAGTTTTTAGCGAGATCCTTTGGTACACACTACTCTTAAGTTGGGGTATTTCAGGAACATTTTGATTTAAGTTAAAGTCATCTTGAAACAGTTGGGGCGAAATAACTCAATCACTGGACTAAACAGTTTGTACATTTCAATTTCATAGAAGCTTTCTGCTTGTCCTATGTTCCTTTTTATTTTGGGGAACCTCGTTGGACTTAAAGGCTATGTAGATTATAGACCTCCGGAATGTAAAGGATATCTGTCTGTTCGTTTGTTTGTAACTAAGGATCTTGCTAATTGCTGAACCGATGTGGTTCTCCTTTACAGGGTAGCTTCTCAGATTCCTGGGAAGGTTTATAACTATTTTTAAAATCATTCTCCCAAGAGAAATCACCCCTAGAAAATTATCTCCCCCCCCCTCAAAAGAATAAATAAAATTAACTAGAGGCCTAGGGCGTATCCGCTAGTAAATCATAGTAAGATACGTACTTATTATAATTTTTTTATAATAGATTCAATTCCCACAGTGATGAGTTATCAATTTATTTTGATTTGATTTGAAATTAGAAAATATATTTGAGTTCTACTTTGTAATATGATTGATAATATATGTGTAGTCTTCTACAAAAAAGTAATTTTTGTAGTTTGCACAATGTACACCCAGGTTCTACGAAATACCAGAAAAAAAAATCGTTTTACCAGAAAAGTGGTAAAGCTGGTCAACCTGGTATAATATACCAGTTTCGTGGTAAATTTTACCAGCAAAAATTTTAGCCAAAAAATTAGTCAAATTTTACCATTTTTTTTGTAAAATTTGACGAAACAAAAAAACCCGTTTTTTGTGTTTTAAATAAAAAACAGCTCTTCATAATCAGTTGTAGTACTTTAAAATAATGACTTTTATACAATGAAGCCTAAATTTAAATTTTTTTTTTTTTTTTCAATTTTACCACTTTTGGAAGTTTTACCAAAAATGTGGTCAATTTTACAACTCTATTTTTCAGGTTAAGTCCGAATTTTCGGACTTAGACAAAAAAACACAATTTGGTCAATTTTTACCAAAAAGTTGGTAAAATTTGACAAGGTATTTTTTTAGGCTAAGTCCAGATTTTTGGACTTTGCCAAAAAAAATGAACTTGGTAAAATTTGACCAACTTTTTGGTAAAAATTGACAAGGTAAATTTTTAGGCTAAGTCCAAATTTTTGGACTTTGCCAAAAAAAAAAACTTGGTAAAATTTGACCAACTTTTTGGTAAAAATTGACAAGGTAAATTTTTAGGCTAAGTCCAAATTTTTGGACTTTGCCAAAAAAAAAAACTTGGTAAAATTTGACCAACTTTTTGGTAAAAATTGACAAGGTAAATTTTTAGGCTAAGTCCAAATTTTTGGACTTTGCCAAAAAAAAAAACTTGGTAAAATTTGACCAACTTTTTGGTAAAAATTGACAAGGTAAATTTTTAGGCTAAGTCCAGATTTTTGGACTCTGCCAAAAAAAAAAACTTGGTAAAATTTGACCAACTTTTTGGTAAAAATTGACAAGGTAAATTTTTAGGCTAAGTCCAGATTTTTCCAAACAAACATCCTTCTACTTAATGATAAAAATCGCAAATAAAATATAATGAGGAAATATTCAGACCTAATACTTTCCAAACAAACATCCTTTTACTCAGCACTATTTGCTTTCGTTATATGGAATATGAAATTAATAAAATATGATGATAATGATTTTATTTAGAATTTATTTCATATTATAACATAACAGGTCATATAGATATTATCCAGGTCAATACTGAAACTACAAAAGATTGGCATCCAAGATAACAACAGTCTACTACTGATGCCTAAATGTCGATTGATAACAGTGCCACCTGGAGAGGTAAATTGTAATGCTGCTTTTATGGAGATTAATGTACTGAAGAACAATCAGGCAAGTCTCCTACCTGGAGGTACTCTGACTATTTGGCTGGAAGTTATAAAACCTGGACCTGAAAGTGCAGTATCCTGTCTCTCTGGTGACCTGGAGAATTGTTTTGAGGATCCAGAGTTTACTGATTGTTTGATAGAAACTAGTACCTCCAAATTAAAAGTGCACAAGTTTATACTTGCCTCAAGATCTCCAGTATTTAAGGTAGGTTTTTCCATTCTTACTTGTTAATTAAATTCTTGTCAATATTTTTAGGTAAATTTTTAGGCTAAGTCCAGATTTTTCCAAACAAACATCCTTCTACTTAATGATAAAAATCGCAAATAAAATATAATGATGATAATGATTTTATTTAGAATTTATTTCATATTATAACATAACAGGTCATATAGATATTATCCAGGTCAATACTGAAACTACAAAACTTACTAGTATCGTTTCTGTAAATAACATTTTTTAGAATTTTAGCTTGTGGAATGTTTGGAGCTCTCGAGTAGAACTTAATTAATAAACACCGATTGGGCGGATTGTAATCAATACGCTTTATATGTTAAAGTCAATATTTTTTAGAATTTTAGCTTGTGGAATGTTAGGTGTCAACATTGTCGTCATAATAAACACTGATTGTAATCAATACGCTTTATTTAAGTTAATTTTAACTGACTAACAGAATATTCTCTGTTCAACATTGATCGTCATAATAAAACTTATTAGTATCGTTCTGTAAATTATTTGTTAATTTTAACTGACTAACATATTTTCTCGGTTCAACATTGTCGTCATAATAAATAATGAAATTTTTTGTATAATCTGTGACTGTTACATCTTGAGATGGAAATCTAGTTGTTCTCCATGGAACTGCAAAGCTCCACACTTCAAAACTGGTTCAACTCCAAAATCCTGAAAAAGAATATTCATTTTTAAATTAAGCAATTAAAGGATTAACAAATCAAAAAGGCCTTACACAAAAGGAAAGTTAACGGTTTTGGGAAAATTTCATGGAGAAAGTAGATACAGCTTGTGTACGTGCCTGCTTATTAGAGAAAGTTTAATTCAGTTATCAATACATAACCAGACTGAGAGAAACTAAGAATGTCTTATAACGGGAATTTGGAGTTATGGTATGAATTAAATAGTCGTATGTTAGTTTTAAGAGAGAGTCTAGAGATTAGAGCCAGAACTGACAATGTCGAGATCCAGAGGGAGGTTTGTAAGAGGTTATATCAACATGGATGGATTACTACACATCTTAATCGCTGCCGTCCTTCCCCTCTGCTGCCCGCCGCTGCCCAGGCTGCCGAACTGGCAGCTGTTCTTCACGAAGTAAACATGCACGAGGATGAATGTAATGCTGTTTAGATTTTAATAATATCCTGAATGTACTGTTTCAATAATATAAAGTAGTAAAATCTAATTTTAAATAGCTACCTATCTAGTACATTATTTTTATGTATTAACTTTTGTCTAACCAGTTTAATATCTATCTAATAAATTTAATAATAGCTTAATTGTTAATATAATTTAGTATACAGTTTCATAAAGGTAGTTCGATGTGTGTCTGTGTATATTAACTTCATATTTGTTATGCTTGTATACATGGAAACTACCTTTTGGGGCCGAGGTGTTGCCGTAGTTGCGTGTAGGATTATTCCAACTATCTTTTATTACAAATAATTAAACACTTACTTTTAACGGATGAATTTCTGACGGCAACAGCTTCATGTTGGTGCAAGAAATGTTCCACGGTCGAATTGCGGTCAGCTTATAATCGGAGAATAAACCCAGCTGTGTGCGAAGCTAAACCTGAAAAAGAATATTAATTGAAATATAATTTATATATATTTTTAATATTATTTTACATAAAACACATCTTATAATATCTTTCTATTAAGGGTATAAAAATTCGTTACGCTTAAAACAATCATAAACCTTAAAGGGCGAATATAGGTTGGATATAATATGAGCTTATTTCAAAGGTGCTATTATATAGATTATAATAAATAATTTAAAGATAATGACATATCTAATTGTATTAGTCTGTTTACAGCTTATAAAACCTGTCTAACTCAAGATAATATTATGTAATTAGTGTGGTTCCCTAAGAACTCAAACACTCTACCATCACACAAGGCTTCGTAGCAAGGTTGAATTAAAAAGGCTTCGGTAAAGGATAGTCTTAATAACATGGCCTAAAATATCCATGTTCTTATTAAAATTATTTTAACACTTACTTCTATGTAAACCATTCACTAATTGCAGCGCCCATATATTTTCTCACGAATCTGATTCCTGGTTAAGTCTGAAAAACAATATTAATTGAAATATAATTTGTTAATATTTCTATTATTATTTATATATATTAATAGTAGAATACTTTAAATATTAAGAATAGGATAAAAAGTCGTTCTTATATCATATATCAAAAAGGTTTAAAAAATTATAAAACAAACAGTTTATCGAAGCAGCTTAAAACCATGCGTAAGGTCCTAAATTATATTGATTTTTTATTACATTATTTAAACACTTACTTCTATCTCGCCAATCTTTAATTGCAGCGCCCAAATAGTTATTTCTGATGAATCAGTGTTGCTGAACCTGAAAAACAATATTCAATTTAAATATAATTTATTAATATTTCTTTTACATTCATATATATTAAACCCGGATTATTTAATATTAAGAATAGGATAAAAAGTGTTTCTTAGATCAAATCAAAAAGGTTTAAAAAAGGCTTAAAACAATTATCCTATTATATAAATATATTAATATTGTTCTCTTTTACAACGAAGCTTTTTATTTATTTTAATCTATAGCTGAAACTCAAATTAAAAATAGGATGAGGCCTCGACTTTTCTCTTCCTACTTTAAGTGCCCCTAGAGGCTTCTAAGGGGCATAGCCGCTAGTAAAACTTAAACCGTTAATCGAAGGCAGCCTAAAACCGTACGCTCAAGGTCCTATATTATTAATGTTTTTATATTAAAATTATTTAAACACTTACTTTTACGCAAACCACTCTTTGATTGCAGGGTCCATATACTAACAGCCAAGACTGAAGGTGGACACGTACTTTTTTAAACTTCTGACTATCATCTCTTTGATTGCAGGGTCCATATATCAACACTAACAGCCAAGACTGGTAGACAAGTACTTTTTTAAACTTCTGAATATATAGCTCTCTAGGAGTTCTTAACTGACATTCATATAAATCTTGTGACATGGACCATCTCCTGTCAATCATACTTGGATATAACACGTATTTTCTCTAAGAGACTTGAACTATAACACTCATTGTTTACAATAGTTTTCAATCGGTATAGCGGCATACATGCACATGCTCTGTACAGGTATACAACTTTATATTGAAAAATATTTCTTTTATATCCATTGCAATATATTTTTTTATATTTTATCGATGATATTTCATTTAAGTCATTGCAAAAATATATTACATTCACATTAAAAAAAATTTACATTTATTTAACTTTCGTAACCCTGTTTTCAGATGATAAAATCAACGTGCTGGACAAAGTTGCCAAACTTTAAAAAACACCTTATGTATATAATATCATTTTAATATTTTACCGGTTAATTAATTAAAACTGCATAACTTATATAATTCATGAAATGTTATTATTCGTTGCAATTTTACGATTAAAAATATAACTGTCTTGCAAAGTGTTTTGCCACCTATTCAATCTGTATGTTGGCAACCGTAACTTTCCATCGGCGCAATAATTCAACTGGACTATATGACTACGGTGCATTTTTGTATTTTAGTAATCATTTTTAGTGAAATTACAGTGAATTTTGAAGTTAATATGTATCATTCTGTTTTATAATTCAAATTTTATCATTAATTATTGAAAATTCTTTCTAAAATATTCTTCGTATTCGTTTTTTCTCCCATTTTTGGGACTCTTTTTAGCTTACGTAATATACAGGACTTTTTTAAATGTAAAATTAATAAATATATGTCTTGCACCGTAGTATAAACGGATTGTCGCAAATATAGGAGTACAATTATAAGAATGAAACTACTTTTTTGGCCCAGAGGTGCCGGAGGCACTGGCTAAAAATAACTGTTTTTAACTTATGCTTTTAGATTTTTATATTCGTAGAAAACCATGCATATAATACGATATGCTAGTTACCTAGTTTTTTTGCGTATGAATGAGAACACCTGTTCCTATCCACCGGATTCGAATGAATACGAGCTATTTTTATTTTGTAATTTTTTATTTCTTAAATATTCTACCTTTTCAGATAGTTCTGAATAACAGGCTATTCAAGTCAATCACCTGGGTACGCGTACATCATAATAACAGGTATGGGTGTATATTAGCTGTATAAGATTTATTTTTTTTCTCCTGTTACAAAATTTGTTTTAAATAAATAGGGGGGGGGGGGAAGTTTTGACACATTTGCGTAAACAGGGAGTATAGGCTTTATCTTTGGACTGAGAGTATAGGTTATTAGGGATAAAATCATTCTTATATGATGAATTTTCCCAAGTTTTAATATTTTTTGGATAGGCCTCCAGGTTCCGGAGCTCCAGGCCTTCCCCCCCCCCCCCTTGTTTAAGGACAAATAAAATACCGGAAAGTTAAAAAACATTAATCATACCCCTCCCAAAAATAAACAAGACAAACAAAATAATCATTCCTCAAATTAGGATGGATCCATACCAATACCACGAGCTGCATGACAGATGGGACGCCCTCATGGTTAGGATGTTGAGACTCTTCTCCAAGTTAAATATTCGAGTTCAAGAAGAATCATGTGGCATTGATGACGCTGCTGAAATAGTAAAACTGTTATACCATCACGGTTGGGTAGAGACACAATTAAAGAAGAATGAACCTATGCCCGAGAATCTCTACGAGAACGAGAGACCCCGCCTGGATGATACCGAGAGATATGTCATTGACCATGAAGCCGACTGTGCACCTTTCCTCACCAACGTCAGCCCTTTTTTCTAAATAAAACCCAGAGTAACAAGGTAAAAACTACGAAATTATTGCAGGGGTGTATATTCTGCTCCGGGGGGGGGGGGGGGAGGGTAGGGGGAAAAAAGAAATAAGTGGATCAATGATGGAAGTTGCTTCAAATCACCTGCTCTTGTTCATGGCTAGTTGTCTTTTGTAGCAGGGGAAAAAATTGTTTTTAACCAAAAAATGTTTCAGAATTCTTTGAGTTTTTTCATTAAAAAACGCTTTAGTTTTCTCATTTTTAATTCAATGTTCTTTCCTTTCAGGGAAGAGAAAGGAGAAGCTAGGAGAAGCCGAGCTCGCCGCCGGCGATTTCATCCAGCCTCCGGATATCCATGCTGAAAGCGAATTTTAATTGTAATTTGTGGCGTTATCCTCTTAGAAAATTTTGTTTGTATTATTTAACTCCCCATCCCCCCCCCCCAAACTAAATTGCTGGGTTAGGTTAGGCTAGGTTAAGTTATACGGCTAGGTAGAGGCCAGGCGCCGTTTTTCTAGGGGGGGGGGGGGGGTATTTCCTAAGAGGATAACATCATTTTGTTCTTTCAGAACATTTACGTTAACCTCTCTTTGATTGCAGCGCCCATATATTTTATAATTAAGTACCCATGGTGACAGTGATCGAGCCCCACTGGTCGTGCAGATATATAATTTCCTGCATATAAACATTAATAAACATTATTTACCCCTAAAGCCGACGATTACGCACGTGTACAGTTTTTTAAGCTTCTGGCTATAGCTCTCTAGGAGATCTTAATTGATATGTTTTATTTTTTGTTTTTTTTTGTTTTTTGATATTTTTGTTATGTTGTTTTATATTATTTATTATTATTTATTTTATAGCAAATTAACAAATTTTCTGGGTTCAACATTGTTGTTATAATAAAACTCCATGCAACTGCAGAATTCTGCAAAAGTCACGACCAGTGGGGCTCGATTATATATGCGTTCGTCGGCTTTTCAGGGAAGGCAGGAAATTTATATAGGTATTATCCAGGTCAGGACTGGAACAAACAAAATTTTATGTATATATTGTATATAGTTATTTTTTTCAAAGTAAAAAAATGTCAGACCAACGCTGGATGACGTATGTATAATTGGATCACAATTTGGATAGGTAAGTTTAATTAATTTTATAGACAATCAAAGAATAAATAAGGGTATTTTCTTATGTTTGTAACTCTAACTCTTTATTTTGTGAGTTCCTTTGACATTTAATTTTGGTTTCAAAAAGTGTCACTCCCCCCCCCCCCCCCTTTTTTGCTTTCTCCTTCTTTCGTTATATGTAAACAAGTAATAACCTTATTATTATAACCAGGGGTGTATATTCTGCACAAGATTTATTTTTTTTCCCCTGCTACAAAATTTTTATTTTTTTTCCCCCCTAGATTTTTCTGAAAAAGTAGGGGGGGAAATAGAAAAATATTTAAAGAACTCTATATTTCATTTATTTTATCCCTCCTACCACACATTTTTTTAGTTTTTTTAACCAAGGAGGGGGGCAAAATGGAAAAAATGTTTTCAGTTTTCTTAATTTTTACATTTTTTTTTCCTCCAACCACTTATTTTTTATTCCCCCCCCCCCCTGAGCAGGGGATCCCATGCAGAATATACATCCCTGATTATAACATATACTTCTTATTTCAGGAGTTACCTATACACCCCTGTTAGACGTTATTGAAATGGGAGACAATTTGATTGGTACACTCTCTAAAGCTCTACTGAAGCGTATAAGAAGTGGAGATAAGACGAAAAATGTACAGGTGACTTTTTACAACTAATTATTTCTACATATTTAAGATGAGACCTTACTTTTCATTACTGTACTTAAAGTATAATCTATGCTCGACTTTAATTTCTATTTTTCACTTGCAGTCAGCGCACTATAAACATGCTTGCTCTTACACCAGTATAGTCATATGTACTGTAATCAATTGACACGTGTAGCTTGCCCAAATAACGATCCATAACAACTCCCCTATATTATTTTAAATAAGTAATTCACTAATTATGTAATCTTTTTCCAGTTGCAGCAAAAACTGAGGTCCATAAGAAAACTCTTCTGTAAGGTAACGAGAACCAGAAAATGGCGCATGCAGAAACATCAACAAAGTGAAGACAGTCAGCCATTACTAGAAGAAGAACAGCAGGAGGATTTGATGGATGTGGAATATGAGAACGAAACTGCATCGTCAAAAGGTAACCTACAATATCTGTAATATAAAGTAGAACGATGTCGGTCTGTCTGTTTGTTGTTTGTTTGTCCAAATTCCCACAAACATTGTCTCCCAATTTTTGTTTTTTATTTTCCTTTCAATCTAAATTTCAAACAATTGGTTTGATCAAACGTTAGTTAAGTTTGTCTCAAGATATCCTTGTTCCAGGGGTGTATATTCTACATGGGATCCCTTAACCTAACCCACCTTCACCCACTCTCTACATTTATCTACTTTTTCTGGAATTTTTAATTTTTTAACTTTCTAATTTGACTAGTTTTTCTTTACGGCATTATCCTTATACTAAAGTAACAGGATGTCTGTGTGTCTGTTCAAAAGGATCTTGCTAACCGCTGAACCGATTGGGTTCTCCTTTACAGGGTACCTTCACATAGGTCCCGGGAAGGTTTATAACTATAAAACACCATGTTTAACATCGTATTTTTTTAGGTAAAGTTTGTACAGGCTGCAATACCAACTTCACAAAGGAAACCGAAAGTATATGTTATCAATGCTACGCAAACCAAGTTTTGGAGCGATTAAATAACAATCCTGAAGAAACAAACTACATTAATATTGTTGTAGACAATATTAACAACAATAATACCAACGATAATAATGATGCAGACAATGACAGCATTCAAGATGCCGAGGACTGGGACCACGTCGAATTGTTTGATATACCTGAAGATTATTTTGACCCAGATGATGACGATGACCCTGATGACGAACCTGATGGCGAACCTGATGGCGATCATGACGGGGATAAATTCAAACATCTTACAGAACTTGAGAAAGAAATTGTTAATGATTTCAGAAGCGTTTGTGTTCTAGACAACCCCATCTCTCACAACAAAGTTAGAATCATCCTGGCGATTCTGAAACGCTCGTGTATTTTCAAATTTCCGTCATATAATACATTATTCAAACCCAAATACAAAGTTGAAATCAAAGAAAACAAATATAATCCTACAAATGCTCCTGGTTCACTGATTGAGTGCAGGTATGTTTATATACGATTTAGAAAGCGTAGCATTTCTATAATCATTACCAGAATTTCCGTACGTCCATTCTAAACATGTCGATTTTTCTCCTTTTTTAACAACAAACTTTCAAGTGTTCTAATTATCAGTTTGATCATTCTTTGGTATATTGCTTCCTGCGACAACTTGAGAACAATATTATAAGCGAAGCCACTCTATAATTAATTCCTTAAAATTTAAGTATGTGCATAAACCTTATCCTTCTTGAAGTATTTTTTTTTAACAAATTTACTTACATTCAATTTTGGTTCGACTTTAATATTTTTAAATTCAGTTCAGATACTTCACAATTGTTAATGTCCGTTTGTCGTACCGTTACAGTGCTTTGGTTTTTATGGATGTTGTCATCCTTGTTCCATTACTTTTCATCGTAATATTATTTGGAGCCCGATGGTGCAAAATTTCTTTGAATTGTGCAAGTTTTAGTTAAAAATATATTTCTTTTTCCAGATTCCCTACCTATGAGATCCTCCAAGACGCCATCACAGACTTTAAACGGTTGAATGGACAACAGGCTGTTGATGATCATATAACTTTTGACATCTCGGGCGACGGAGTGAAAGCAGCTCAGGGATCTCATATCTCCTATTATACTGTCTGGATTAGGTAAGTAATTAATATATTGTGGATTTGAAAGGGTTGGGTTGGGATAAAGTTCTTTTCATATACAGCATGACCCTCGAAAAAATATTTTTTAGGATTGGCACCCTATATTTCAAAGGATATCAAAATATTTGTTTTACATCAATTGACAGCCCAGAAAGAAAACTAAGTTTACAATTGATACTTTTTTCTATTGCATACATATATAAAAATCTGTCTTACTGTATACCAGGACTTAATTAATACCATAAGTAAACCTAGTTTTTACCACTTTTACGGTAAAATTTTACCAGCCTTTACGTTTTATAAATCAGTGACTACAATTTTAAGTCTAAGGTATTAAATGCTATTATTATTAATTCTTCTTTATTATTTCAGGTTATTCTTCAACAAGGATTTCAGTGTTATATTGCCAGTCAGCATATTTGAGAAGACGAGGAGGCGTCCCTACAGTTACAACTTTCTGGATAATGTTACCCGATTCATCAACAAACTAATTCAAGAAGGATTACCTGGACATACCTTTCAATGTAGAACCATCATCCACGATGCCGTTGCCAGAGCCGATGTATTCGGCATTCTTGGCCATGGATCAAAAAATGGATGCCCACACTGTGACCTTCCAGGGATGGCTTTTTCACAGACTTATCTCCGTCAAAAGAACTTGGTATTGTTCGAATCAATGAATGTATTTTACCCCAGTGACAGTCAAAATATGGGTACGCCGAGGTCTGACGAGAAATTCCGCAAGTTAGAGGAAAATAATCAGAACATGAAAACCAGTTTTTCTGAGCTTGACCCGAGCTTGGATTTAATACAAGATACCCCCAGTGATCCGATGCACGCGTTGCACCTGGGCTATGTAAAGAAAGTGATGACGTACCTGAAGAAAGGACGTAATAGTTATCCAGAATTGGAAGAAGAAGACTTAGTTCAAATGGAGAGAATTACAGGGATGTACTGCATTTGACTAAAGAAATGACGCGTAAAATAGGTGTTTTCTTCGCGCATTTCTCGGCACTGCGATAAAATTCTGCATTTTTAGATTTATGTCTATTACACATTATTTGTACGCCTTGTTATGCCGCTTAAAAGAGTGTTAGTTTGAAAAGTTTAAAGAACTTAAATTTTGAAAATTTTCTCCTTATCACCCATATTTTACCATGAACTGCAGTAACTCCAATTATAGATGAAATCAACGATCAATTGAAGCTTGTTGGCGATTTTGATCGCGTTCCCCGTACGTCCATCATGCGCCTGACAGAGAAGAAGCTAGCCCTCAATTTGAAAAGTTCTGAATTCAAAGTACTGGGCTTTTACCATATGATATTTTATGCAGAGGTAGGTTTTTACCATATTATAATCTTTTTAGAATTTAAAGCTTATTTCAGTTTCATTATATTGTATAGCAATAACATTCTTTTTAAATTTGCGCACGTGTGCTATATTATATATATATTTCTATTGAGGAGGGTGGACTTCCAATAAGTATATAGGGCGAAGCCCCTAGAGGCTAGGGGCGAAAGAGCTAGTTTTACCTTAAATTATTACAATGTTTTTTTTTTCCAGTTGGCAAATCTTAAAGATGAACAACGTCTGATATGCAAGTTTTTATTCCACATATTGCGCAGTCTCGAAGAGCATATAACAACTGAACGTGTGGCTGAGCTCAAGACCATGATAATGGTCCTGAACTCAAAATTGGCGGAGATGTACGGCGAATCGTGCTTGAGTTACAATACTCACATGCTTTACCATATGCCGGAACATGTCCGCCGATTTGGACCATCCATGGCGTTCAGTTGTTATGCTTTCGAAAGTGCCAATCATGTGATATCAACTTACATCCGAGGATATAATTTTGGCCTTAAAGAGGTTTCAAACAGGTAATACTATTTTTTTTTAGTTGAGTTCCTTTGACTTTTAGTTTTGGTTTCAAGAAGTGTCACTTCTCCCCCCCCCCCCCACTCTTTACAAATTTTAATGTAATTTTTAAAAATGTAACATAACTTTCTTTCCGTGTATTGCTGATCAAACACTTAAGCTATAACGATTTCACCAGCAACATACCTTTCCGTTTAACAGCCATTAATGACATAAATGACATATTTAGATTGTTGATATTTCACACAGTGAAACCGTACATAAATGAAAAGCTGGCTGTCAGGGGAAAAAGGAATGCCAACAAACGAAAGTTCGAAAGAAATCAATTCTATACAGACTGCCAAGACCTCTACTTTGTCCCAGACTGCCGTCGTGATAAAACAGTATGGTTGGTCCACAAAGTGAGGACATTTTTTCCGGCATACACCTTTCCTGAAGATTCCAGAATAATAGGTAGGGGTGTATATTTTGCACATGATTAATTGTTGTATAGAAATATTTCATGAACTATACATTTCATCTAATTCCTTTTTAACCTACCACAATTTATTTGTAATTCTCTTATCATGCCAGGAGGAGAGTGTGGTAAAGGGGGGGTCTAGGAAATATGAATTAAGTTTTATGGTTTTAAACACTGAAAATATACACCCCTGGTATTAGGAGTAGGCAAGACTGACGATCCCGAAGACTATAGCCATCCTCCAACACAACTAGCCTCCAACCTACTGAAGTACAGAGTAGCACATATCTCCGTACACCTGTTGCATCAAGATGTCTCCATCGTAATTCCTATCGGAATTTAATTTTGTACATTGAAAGCAGAGAAAGGGGGGGGGGGGGAAATGACACTTTTTGAAACCAAAACTAAAAGTTCCATATTGTACCCTTATAAAACAACTGCCATGCAAAATGACAGATCTGTAACTGTTTCTTTAGTTCAGTTCCTTTGACTTTTAGTTTTGGTTTCAAAAAGTGTCACTTCCCCCCCCCCCCCTTTTGTTATAATATGTATGTAAAATGTTGTAAAATTCAACTGAAGGCCCTTCCCTCTTTATTTGGAATTTATGTGAAATGTACTTTAAAATATTTTTTTCATTAAAATTATTTTTTATAGCTAATTTTAAAAAAGGCATGTCAACTTAATTTAGCAAAACCCTACCTTTTTGGCCATCGATGGGTATGAAGTTAAAGTGTTATAAGTCTAGTCTGTAATTTGAAAGAGTACATGTTTGCAATTTAATTTAATTTTACATAAAATTTTAATTTCTGTCTACACATTTCAGATTTAAAACTATGCAAATTGCCCATGCCAACGACCTGGATACAACAGCGTAATTTCGACTTGCAATTGACCAAGCTAGATCCCAAAATGACGAGGACTGGAAAGAGTGCTAGTTCTGTAAAGGTAAAAATTATATTTAAGGCCTAATTTACTATTGTACAAATTGCTGCTACCCTTCGCTCTTAAAACTTATAAATTCGCATGTTACCGGATCGAAAGGAAAACCTTATCGGTTCATGCTTAACAGACCACAAAAGATTATTGACCAAGTATAATTATTTATTAATTTTCCACAGTGTGTTTAACATTTGATATTAGTAATTAAAATTCTAGGGGCGTAGCCACTGCTATCTAATATCTTATTATGCATTGTAAATACAACAATTATTTCTTGCTTTAGAACAACAAGCCTACTGGAGGTGGCAAACCTAATGGAAGTGCCAGAGGTGGAAGTGCCAAAGCTGCAAATGCCAAACCTGGAAGCAACAAATCTACTGGAGGTGGCAAAGGTACAACAGCAAAGGTAGAATTTTAAGTTTTATTGTTATCGGTTTTTGGTTTGTTGGTGTTTTGTTGTTAAACTAAACTTACTAACATGATGTCTGTTTGTGGGTTGGTACCAACAAATCTCGTTAACCGTTGAACAAATTGGGTCCCTCTAACCATATAACTTAACCTAGCCTAACCTAACACAGTCATTTTGTCGGGAGAGGGGGGGGGGGGGAGGGTAAAGTTTTAAAAAATAGAAGAAAAAAATTAGGATAATGCCGGTGTTGTTTAAAACTATAATCCTCGGTAAGTAATGCTTTACAATAATTATCTATATTATTTTTAGAACACAACTAGAACCACAACATCTCCAATAAGGCCAATAAATATTACCCCACCTCCATCTCCACGGGCACGGCACCACTCCGCGAGTCAACGGACCGCGAGAGTTGTAGTTCCTCCTGCAACATCATCACGATCCCAGTCCCAGTCATCACGACCCCAGGGATCATCTGGCCCTTCTGGTGAGATGGAAGAAAGCGAGGTATTATTTTTATTTCATTTTGTCATCCAGAGGATACAAATTACAATTATTTAGGATATATATCGACTTAGCCTGGAAAAAATAACTTGTAAGATTTGACTAAATTTTTGGTAAACATTGACCAATAAAAATTTACCTTGTAAATTTTTACAAACAAGTTGGTCAAATTTTACCAAGTTGATTTTTTGGTCAAAGTCCAAAAATCTGGACTTAGCCTAAAAATTTACCTTGTCAATTTTTACCAAAAAGTTGGTCAAATTTTACCAAGTTTTTTTGTTTGTCAAAGTCCAAAAATGATGGAAGATGCTTAGGATCACTTGCTCTTGTTTGTGGATAGTCTTCTTTTCTACCACGTAGTTTTTAAAATACCAAGACTTGAAAATATGTGGTTTAATATGTTTAATTTTAAGGATTTGTTCACCGGGGCTGTTATGAACCAAATTCAGAACCAATTTCAGCAGCTACGTACTTTCTTGACCTCACAAATGAAAAATCAAATAGAGCCCATTAATGCGTCCATCAGAAACTTGGTAAACAAAACGTCCACAAACCATGAATTAGTGAAGAATGAAATCAAAGACCTGCAAGACAGTGTATCAAGAGATATGGCTGAAAATACTGTAACCCTGACAACAGAAATGAAGAAAACCGGCAAAATTGTGGAAACCTTGGTGACTGATCTAAGAAGACTGACCAATGTGGATGAGCTTGATGAGGAGGAGGCGAATAAAGGGCCTAGTGAGAATCAGGATGTTGTCGTGGACCAGATTTTCTCACCAGAATTTTACAAAGAAAGAATAAAGAACCATGACCCCTTGGAAAAAGATGGTTATATGCGAAGAGAAGAAATTGTCTTTTTCATCCAAAATTTCGAAGACTCACTGAAAGTGGATAAAGGCTGGCAAACCTTACTGAAAGTATGCCGAGACATCATAACCTTCCTATATGTCGTGTTCGAGCAGTTCACCTTTGACGCCCGCATCACCGCTGCCTTTTGGACTGCTCCGGAACTTATTGATGACGAAACTGGTAAGTAAATATTATTTTGTAAATTTGACATGATGAGAAAACGTTTAAAACAGGGAGAAGGGAGGTGGGGGCAAGGGAAATAAACCGAATAAAAGGGGCATTCCTATTCTTGCTAGCAGGTGACCATGTACAATAATCTTTTTATATATATATTTTATTTGTGAAAATAAATCTTGTGCAGAATATACACCCCTGGTACAATAATAAACATGTACCTATGCATAGTTAATTGAAAATTTCATTATTATTTCAGTGGAACGTTTCTTGGATCATTGTAAGTTAGTGCTTAACGAGACGTACCTACATGAAGCTATCCCACCAAATTTGTGGAGAACAGGAACCTATGTGTCTTCAAGCGACCTTTTTCTAGTGAGGAACCACATACAAGCTTGTAGGTAATTCAATTATTTATCGCATCTATTCCGCGTCTATTAAATGTGAAAGTGGTAGTTTCACAAAATGCATTTCAATGTTCTTTAGTTAAAAAAGTAGTTTCACGAAATGTTAACTGCATATTGTATTCTTGTTAAATTGTTAAACTACATTTCTATGGCATATGTTTCAAAGAATTTCAATTTTGTACCATGTATTTTTTTATGTGGCAAGACTTTTAGTTCATCTTTTCTTGATATATGTTATATGTTATATATTGAGACTGTTTTGATATAAACCCTTTTTTTATCTAGGTTCAAGCGCAATTTCGAACACACTTTTAAAAAGGACGCGACTGGTTTTTGTGAAAATATGAAGAGGGCCGAAGATTATATGATTGCTAATGAGGATCCTGTCTGCTGGAGGTTATTTCGAGGGCTGGTAACGCGAAAACAAGAACGCGCATTGTCAACCCCCCTCTACAAGTATGAACAGGTTTTTGAAATCAAGCCAAGCAAGAAGACAAGCAATAAGAAAGGCAAGAAAGACAAGAAAGACAAGAAAGACAAGAAGGAAAAGCCACAGAAACGATCACCCTTACAGATGTGTGAATTGTATCTGGCCCCTGCAGAGATACAAAGAATTAAGCGGCGTATTAAACCGAAGACAATCACAACTTCAACACCAGGTGTTACAGCCGAAGACAAGAAATTTTACTACATGTTAGGTGCCCACTCAATGGGTTGCTTACCCCACGAAGTTCAAGGAAAGAACCAGATTTACTTGAAAAGAAACAATGACAGGTCGAGTACTACATTTCAGATCAAAAATTATGCAGACATTGGGAATGCAAAGAAATCCAAGCAATTTTTCAAGACAGTCCATAGTGATAAGAAGGTTATACAAAGAGCTGTAATGTATTATTCGTACGCCACAAACAATTTGAAACCAGAAATGAGTGAAGAACAGACAAAGATTCACAATGCCAGTGAGAAAGCAACAAAAATTTCCAGAAATAGAAAGATGAATGCTGCTGATGAATCCACTGCTGATGATTCCACTGCTGATGATTCCACTGCTGATGATTCCACTGCTGATGAATCCACTGATGGTGAAGACAATGATGGTGGAGGCAATGCTGTTGAAGACAATGATGCTGAAGGCAATGCTGTTGAAGAAAATGGTATGGAAAACATTGCTGATGAAGAAAGCAACAATGGTGAGGAGCTTGTAATTGATGACGGAGGCGACGACGTTGAAATGAATTCAAATGATGATCAGATTGGGAATGAGTTACGCATACCACCCGCGGAGAATCCAGCAGTAACTCCAGAACCAGTAAAGCAACCAGTAAAGCCACGTAGGTTATATGAAGATCCAATTGTCAACAGCCAGTCCAATAATAAACCCAAAGTAAATGTATTTGAAAACATCACAAACTCCAAAAGGAAGAAGCATGGAAAGGGCTCGAAAAAGTCGAAGAAGATAATTATTTCTGAAACAGACGATGAGGGCCAAAATGTGGGAAATCTTGATGATACAGTCCCAATGCAAGATGATGAACAACCACCAAACTTTCCACCACTGCAAAGACAGAAAGAATTTTATGGACGAAATAATTCAATCACAGGTACATATTTGTTGAACATTAATTATTATTTATAAGTTTTATCTTTCCTCGTATTGTGTATATACTGCACAAGATTTTTTTTCCTCTGCTACTAATTTTTTTTAAATTTTTCTTCCCCCCCCCCCTAGTTTTTTTTCACCAAGTAGGGGGAAAATTGAAAAATATTTAAAGAACTCTATGATTTATTTATTCTATCCCTCCTACAACACATTTCCTTTTAAAATTTTATTTTCAACCAAGTAGGGGGGGTGGGGGGGTGGAAAAAATGTTTTCAGTACTTGCTTTTTGTTTGGAAACGTATAAAATTAATGTATAAATTAATTATTTACAGGCAACAGTAACGAGAGACAGGTGACTGGAAAGGCAACAAGTGTCGTGGAGGAAAGCAGCAGTGATGAGAATGATGAGGATGCCGAAGGTATTGTTATTTATAGTTTGAAAAACGTAGGAACTGTATCACCTAAATTTAAGTTTATTAATATTTTAGTTGAGAAGTAGTCTTAGATAAAAACCCTGTGGATTAATTTTGTTTTAAGGGAAACTTCGTACAGGCCCTGACAGGGTTTTAGGCTAAAATTTGTATGGGCGCAGCCGCTATCTATAATACTAAGTAGCTTAATGTCTGTCCGGCCGTCAGAAGCTTAAGATCTCAGTAACCACTGAATCGATCGAGGTTACGGTAAAATTTTACCACCTTTTAAATCGTATAGGCTGGTAAAATTTTACCATAAAAGTGGTAAAAACTAGGTTTTTTATGGTATTAATTGTATCCTGGAGATCGGATTCTACTCTTCTGTGTATTGGTCCTGCGGTGATTTTAAGCTATTTCCTTGGAGGGGGGGGGGGGGGGTTGGGTAACATTTATACTATTTGAAATAATGACTATAATAATTATTTAGATGATGTGCCGATCATTCCAAAGAAGAACCGGGAGCGAAGGCAAACCGCATTGGAAGCCGAAGCAAAAACCAAGAGAAGTTTACAGCTGGACTCAAATGAACCATCATTCGAGGTGGATAACGAAGATGACGGAAACCAGAGTGACGAAATTTTGGAGGTTGAGGACATTGAGGACAAGAATGACGGCAATGCAAGTAAGGAAATTCGGATACATCCATGTGGAATAATATTACCCAAACTTGCCATTATAATTGAAAACCACACGGGTCATTATGAGGTTGTTGCAGTAGGCTCAAATGTTTCTATATACAACCAAATGGAAATTTTAGAACTCATCAACATTGACGGTAAGTTACAGGTCTTAATGTAATAAATGGGGGGGGGGGGGGTGGGCGAAAGTGACACTTTTTTGGGGCTTTTATTGGCGGTTCTCGGCGGTGGCGACGCCGTTTCTTCACAGTTCCATATTGTACCCCTATAAAGCAACTGCCAATGCAAAATTCCCCCTTTTATCTTTGATTGGCATATAAATATAGGGTAAAAAATATTGCTTGTTTTCATTTGAATCTGATTAATAGTAACTAATGTTCATATAGGTATGGAAATAATATTGAAGCTACAATTATGTACATTTGCTTTAACATTTTTTATTTCTTTGTAGGAGAAAAAGCAAAGTGGAAAAAAGATGAAGAAGAAGGTGATTTAATTTCTGACATCAAAGAAGAAGCACCAGAAAGTGATGATACAGATCAAGGTCATCAATCAGACCCAGACACTGGAACTGGCAGTAGTAGTAGTAGTGAAGAAGAAGAAGATGAACGCAGGCCAAAAGCAAAAGTGGCCCAAAAGCCAAAGCCTACCAAAGAAGTTCCTAAACGTCCCAGAAAACAAACAAAATTTCCATCAACGAATCAAATTGAAGCGGTGTTGTACAGAAACCAGAGCAGAGCAAGCACGAGCAGAGCACAAAATGAAAGCCGGGAATATGCTGAAAGTTGCGGAGGCACATCAAATCCTGATGAAGACGTAAACCCACAACCAGGTTGTAGTTATAGTCAACTCAGTGCAGAGCCAGGTTGTAGTAATAGTCAACTCAGTGAGCAACCTAACCAAATTAGGATGCAGCAAATGTTGAACAGAACAAATACACATTTGCCCGATTTCGGCCAGCGTGGTGAGACTCGGACAAGAAGAGATGCCAACAAACGAGTAAAGGCCAACATGAAGAGGCAAAGATTGTGGGAACAGGGAATCAGGCCTGAAGATGAAGAGTTAGAGAAGAAGAAAAGATCAAGCTCCAGACCACCACAGAGAGCAAGTTCTCAACAATGTTCTCAGAACATAAACAATTACAGTATCTTTGGCAGCTACATTACAGCTGATTCGGGAAAGGGGTGTATATTCTGCACAAGAAATATTGTTTGTCCACGGCTAAAAATTTTTAAAATTTACAAATGTTTTCAGTTTTCTTAATTATTACCTTTTTTTCTTACCTCCATCTATTTATATTTAATGAAATATAATATACATCCCTGTGCAGACTTGGAAAAAATATTACACATCCGAACCATGTAGAATATACATCCCTGGCAGAATGGAGACAAGTATTATTCGTCGGAACTTTCGTCTGAAAACGAAGTACAAGACGAAGAACAAGACGAAGAACAAGACGAAGAACAAGACGAAGAACAAGACGAAGACCTGATAGCTCCCAGTCAATCCCAATAATTCCAGGACTTTACGTATATATATATTTATATGTAATTTTTTTTTATGTCATAAGTTTCATCTTCAACTTTTTTTTATAATATCTAGAAAGGAGTAGTTTCCCAAAATGCATTTGAAGTTAATTTAGTGAACCGTATATTTGAACCTGTTTAAATGTGTTTAAACTTTATTTATATGGCATAAATTTGAAGAAAGTTAAATTTTCTACCACGTACTTTTACCATCTTAACAAAGAAAAATATGCAATTCACAAAATTAAGTTCAAATGCATTTTGTGAAACTACCCCTTTCCACCAATTAAGTTTAATGAGCTTAAAGTTAAGAGCTTAAACTGAAAATTTTTTGTTGTATAATCTGTTGCATTTTTGGTAATTCAGTATATAGCAGTTGTAGTTTACCCCCTAAACTAAGGAAAAAAAGTATTCACAACTAGCTTTTGTTAATTTTATATATTTGTTTAATTTTGTATATAAATATTATATATATGACAGTTATCGTAGGGAATGTTTTAATTAATACGGTGGTAGATTTCCATGGTAAAATCCGTAATGTTTCTGTGCTGTAATTAAAAAAGAGAACGTTTCAAATTTGTATTAACTTTTTGTAAATGAAATTTGTCTATATACTTGTTTACAATATAAGATATACCAATATGTGATCTTGCTGGACCCTATTATATTAAAATTCCCTACGTCAGTTTTTTGGACATTTATTCATGAAAATTTATAATTACCAGTGATAATTTGTTTCTTTTCAAATTTAATATAGAATGTCCGACATGTCCATGTCAGCCACAGCAGCAGCCGACTTAGAGAGAGACGAACAGCACGAAGAACAGAAGCCGGAAACCACAAGTGGGTGAGTAATATTTTAATATGTATAAAACGAAGTAGAATGATGTCTGTCTGTCTGTCTGTCCGTCCGTCCGTCCCTAGCTATATTTTGGTAACCATTCATCGAATCGGATTCGACAATCCATCACAACATAATTACATAAATACATATTACATATTTTTTGGTAATTACTTCTTTGGGCAAAGGTCCGATTACCTGGGATATATAATATATATTTATATATTTCAGTGATAGCGAAAAAGAGAAGAACGAAATGAGTGTGTCTGAGCCTGAGCTGCCTGCTAAGCTGGCTGACCTGCCTGATACCCCTCCTAAATCGTCTGATACAGAAGATTTGAACCTAACTTTGGATTGCACTACGTAAGTTTATTTATTTTTGTTACCATTCTATTTCTGTTCGGAAGGTGGTAGTAGCCGGATTGAAAAGAGTAGGATAAACATTATTGTTATGGCGAATAATTATAGTTTCATTCAGGGGTGTACATTACGCACAAGATTTATTTTGTTCCCGTGGTACAAAATTTTGTATTTTTTTCCCACCTATTTTTATCTCACCAAGTAGGGACGGAAATGGAGAAATATTGAAAGAACTAAAATTTTTGGTCCTACCACACATATTTTAGTTATTTTCCCCCCACCACCTGAACAGGGGATCCCATATAGGATATACACCCCTGATATTTCAAATTAGCAGCTACGCTAAACCCTCTAATATGAAGTATATCTCTTAAAGTTTCTTTTGCCACTCCCTTCCCTTGCCGGTACCTATGAGAAGAACCCGATCTGTTCAGTGGTTATCGAGATCCTTCGGTACATAAACACGGACATCCTGTTACTTTAGTATTATTTTTTTTTATTTTTCAGGGACGACGATGGATGGGAGACAATGCAGAAAATAAAACAAGACCTTAGGGCAGCAAAGCAAAAAATTGCTTCTTTGGAAGAGGAGATCGCTTGTTTGGAAACACAAACAAAGTAAGAAATTTTTTTCACTTCTTTTTTTGGTATTTAATCCGGGCGACTGTGTTGTAAATGATTTTTCGGTACAGACAAATTCACCTTTATATATTACAAAACTAGCAAGTATGCCTCTAGGGGTAAGGTGGGAGGGGTAAATGTGGACCAAAAAAAAAGTTTACTATTTAATTATAATATGATTGCTTAATTCAGGGAGCAATCCAAGAGATGTCCGGCGGCACAAAAGGATGACCAGAAGGTCGGACAAGCCTCTGTTATGGAAGGAGAAGCAAAGTAAGATATCCTATTATATAAAGTAGTAAGCGTTTTTTGTTTGTCCCGAAGGATAACCGCTAAACCGATATTGTTCTCCTTTAAAGTGAAGCTTCTTATAGGTCCTGGAAAGGTTTTAAACTATTTTTGTGCAGGGTGTCTTCACCCCCTCCCCCAAAAAATATTTTTACTCTTCTGAAACTGAAATTGAAAATGGGAAGATGTTGATTTTTCCCCTTCCAACCTTAAGTGCCCCTAGAGGTTTCTAGGGGCGTAGCCACTAGTTTCTTTTAATAATCTTTTTTCATACTTTATCCGGGCGACTGTGTTGTAAATGATTTTTCGGTACAGACAAATTCACCTTTATATATTAAAAAACTAGCAAGTATGCCTCTAGGGGTAAGGTGGGAGTGGTAAATGTGGACCATAAAAAGTTTACTATTTAATAATAATATGATTGCTTAATTCAGGGAGCAATCCGAGAAATGTCCGGCGGCACAAAATGATGATCAGAAGGTCGGACAAGCCTCTGTTATGGAAGGAGAAGCAAAGTAAGATATCCTGTTATATAAAGTAGTAAGCGTTTTTTGTCTGTCCCGAAGGATAACCGCTAAACCGATATTGTTCTCCTTTAAAGTGAAGCTTCTTATAGGTCCTAGAAAGGTTTTAAACTATTTTTGTGCAGGGTGTCTTCACCCCCTCCCCCAAAAAATATTTTTACTCTTCTGAAACTGAAATTGAAAATGGGAAGATGTAGATTTTTCCCCTTCCAACCTTAAGTGCCCCTAGAGGTTTCTAGGGGCGTAGCCACAAGTTTCTTTTAATAATCTTTTTTCATACTTTATCCGGGCGACTGTGTTGTAAATGATTTTTCGGTACAGACAAATTCACCTTTATATATTACAAAACTAGCAAGTATGCCTCTAGGGGTAAGGTGGGAGTGGTAAATGTGGACCATAAAAAGTTTACTATTTAATAATAATATGATTGCTTAATTCAGGGAGCAATCCGAGAAATGTCCGGCGGCACAAAATGATGATCAGAAGGTCGGACAAGCCTCTGTTATGGAAGGAGAAGCAAAGTAAGATATCCTATTATATAAAGTAGTAAGCGTTTTTTGTCTGTCCCGAAGGATAACCGCTAAACCGATATTGTTCTCCTTTAAAGTGAAGCTTCTTATAGGTCCTGGAAAGGTTTTAAACTATTTTTGTGCAGGGTGTCTTCACCCCCTCCCCCAAAAAATATTTTTACTCTTCTGAAACTGAAATTGAAAATGGGAAGATGTTGATTTTTCCCCTTCCAACCTTAAGTGCCCCTAGAGGTTTCTAGGGGCGTAGCCACTAGTTTCTTTTAATAATCTTTTTTCATACTTTATCCGGGCGACTGTGTTGTAAATGATTTTTCGGTACAGACAAATTCACCTTTATATATTAAAAAACTAGCAAGTATGCCTCTAGGGGTAAGGTGGGAGTGGTAAATGTGGACCATAAAAAGTTTACTATTTAATAATAATATGATTGCTTAATTCAGGGAGCAATCCGAGAAATGTCCGGCGGCACAAAATGATGATCAGAAGGTCGGACAAGCCTCTGTTATGGAAGGAGAAGCAAAGTAAGATATCCTATTATATAAAGTAGTAAGTGTTTTTTGTCTGTCCCGAAGGATAACCGCTAAACCGATATTGTTCTCCTTTAAAGTGAAGCTTCTTATAGGTCCTGGAAAGGTTTTAAACTATTTTTGTGCAGGGTGTCTTCACCCCCTCCCCCAAAAAATATTTTTACTCTTCTGAAACTGAAATTGAAAATGGGAAGATGTTGATTTTTCCCCTTCCAACCTTAAGTGCCCCTAGAGGTTTCTAGGGGCGTAGCCACTAGTTTCTTTTAATAATCTTTTTTCATACTTTATCCGGGCGACTGTGTTGTAAATGATTTTTCGGTACAGACAAATTCACCTTTATATATTACAAAACTATAGCAAGTATGCCTCTAGGGGTAAGGTGGGAGTGGTAAATGTGGACCATAAAATTTTTACTATTTAATAATAATATGATTGCTTAATTCAGGGAGCAATCCGAGAAATGTCCGGCGGCACAAAAGGATGACCAGAAGGTCGGACAAGCCTCTGTTATGGAAGGAGAAGCAAAGTAAGATATTTCTTTTAATATTATTTTTTCATACTTTATCCGGGCGACAGTGTTGTAAATGATTTTTCTGTAAAGACAAATTCAACGTGTTCCTTTATTTATTAAAAGCGAGTACTAGCAAGTACGCCTCTAGCTGGGTAAGGTGGAAGGGGTAAATGTGGAACCAAAAAGTTAACTACTTAATTTAAATAGATTATTATATATATATTGTTTAATTCAGGAACAAAACAGCTGCAGCTGGCTCTCCAGAAAATTCGGATGAGAACGAGGTTAAGGAAGTCACTGTTATGGAAACACCAGCAAAGTAAGATTTTTTAAAAATTGTTTTTACTACTTTATCCTGGCGACTGTGTTGTAAATGATTTTTCTGTACGCTAAACCCTCTAATATGAAGTATATCCTTAAAGTTTCTTTTGCCACTCCCTTCCCTTGCCGGTACCTATGAGAAGAACCCGATCGGTTCAGCGGTTAACAAGATCCTTCGCTACATACAAACAAAAATCGTTTTACTTTGTAGTATAGATTGTTTAATTTCAGGATGGAAGACAAACCGGATTTTGATATAATTTATGAGAACATAAAGAATCCAGGACCAAAAAGCCCAGGTATAGTACAATATTTATACTAGCGACTGTGCCCAAAGCATATAGTGAAACATTTCTGTACTAGGCACTAAGAAAATGCCGTAATACATTGTATTATTACACTAGGTTAGGTTAGGTTAGGTTAGGTTAGGTTAGGTTAGGTTAGGTTAGGTTAGGTTAGGTTAGGCTAGGCTAGGCTAGGCTAGGCTAGGCTAGGCTAGGCTAGGCTAGGCTAAAACTAGAAATATTACTCTTTCTATTAATACACTAGGTTAGGTTAGGCTAGAAAAAAAAACTATTGTAAAATTGAAGTATTTTTTTGTAAAAAAAAGTAATTTTAAAAAATATTTTAATTTCAGTGTATCGGGTGTCAGATGATGAGCAGGAGATGTTTGAACCACCCCCTCCTACAATCACGCCAGCATCAAAACTGAGTAGGCGCAAAAGAAGTGCAACACCGGGGAAAATCAAGACCTGCGCCCATGGACGCAGTCCCCGAAGCGAGCTGCCATTGAACACAAGACTCATCGAATGCACCTATATGTGTCCAGACTGCCGCGTCTTCTTTCACAAGAGGCAAAAACAAAGAAAAGAAGGACAAAAGTAAGCTGATGTATAATAGTCCTTCCAGTCAGATCATATATAAACTATTTGTGATAAAAAAGTGATATATATCAAGATATCTTGAGTCAAAAATATGTTTAACCACCTTTAATTTGTACGTACATTAATCTATATGACAGTTTTGACAGTTTTGTTCTGACGATGAGAATATTCATATAATATTATATTTGAAACCGCTATTCCTATATAGCAAATTTTTGAAAATTTAATAATGGAAAGTAACTTCGTAATATATTTTTCTTGTGTATAAAAATGTTCTAGTATAAAGTACAATTAGAATCCAGATCTCAGCAATTAAAACCTATGTATATTTGTGTTAATTTCTCAGCTTAAACCGATTAAACATGCAGTTATATTATCTGTAAAACTATGTAATATTTGGTCATTTAAACCACGTCTAGAATTATAGACTAATTAAGAAAATTTCTGTGAATATATACCTATATAGTATCGCGCTATCGTACCTATGTAAATCATTATGTAAAAAAATATGTTTAAGTGTTTCAATCAATAAAGATAATAATGAAAACAATTTTTTTTTTATTTTTGCGTTTTGTGTACAAGCGAGGTTTTTCTATAATTAAGGTCGTTTTTTACCACTTTCTCGTGATTTTTACCACCCGTTTTTACCACAATTATTGGTAAATTTTTACCATATTTACCCTATTTCTGGTAAAATTTTACCAGTTTAGGGCAAAAATATTACCAGGTGTTGAACAGTTTTACCACTTTTTCGGTAAAATCTACCAGAAATTTGCGGTAAATTTTACCAAAAAAGTGGTAAAAATTGGTCAAAATCTGGTATAAATTTGCGTCCTAAAATGGTAATATTTTACCGGAAATCTGGTAAAATTTTACCAATAATTGTGGTAAAAATCGCTGGTAAAAAGCGTCACAGAGTACCACCAAAAGTGTTTTTACCACGATTACGGTAAAATTTTACCACCTTTTAAATCGTATAGGCTGGTAAAATTTTACCATAAAAGTGGTAAAAACTAGGTTTTTTTATGGTATTAATTCGATCCTGGGCATAACAGAAGAAACCATTAGGGCGAAATATTATAAATAAATTAATTTTAGTTGACCTATTTTAAAGTAAAAGTATAAGGCTTATTCTGTTAATTTTACTAGTACAGGATATATATAAGACAATAAATTGATGTACATCCCCAATTTTGATACACAAAATTACCCCTTCTTTAGATTACAATTTGTGGTTGAAACGCTTGAACAATCGGGTTAATAAACCAACCAAATAAAAGTTATGATATTCCCGAAAGATGCTAAGTCAAAGAATAAGAAAACATTTTTATAAAACTTTGGGGACTAGTGTAATAAACAGCTGATTTTCCTTTCATCCTGACCTAGTGGCATTGCCTTTTTACCAAAATACTTACCCGTAACTAAAGGCAGAATTTTTCATTATAAATGGGGAGGACAATAATGATATATTAGCCAATTTTCTGACCTGATAAAAAGTTTGACTGTTATGGTTTGATCGTATTCATTCTTGTTAAAATAGATACAAACTAGCGGCCAAGCCCCTAGAATCCTCTAGGGACACTTGAGGTTATATAATATAGTTATAGTTATATATATATTAAGAGATATAAGTTTTCCGGAATTGTAATGTAGGGAGTAGATTTAAAATCTGCATCAAATTTTAAGGATTTTTTATAAAATTCGTTTTTTGTATAATTCTTTATCTAAAAGCGGAAATACAAATTAAGTTAATTAATTTTGGCATCTGTGATTGGTGGATTTAAAAAATCTGCGCTCTGATTGGATGTCGTACATCATTCAACCAATTAGAGCGCAGGTAGTTTAAAATCCACCTATCCTATTGGTCAAAATTAATTAACTTAAAATGTATTTTCGCTTTTAGATAAAGAATTTTACAAAAAACGAATTTTATAAAAAATCCTTAAAATTTGATGCAGATTTCAAATCTACTCCCTACATTAAAATTCCGGAAAACTTATATCTCTTAATATATATATATACAGCATGACCCTCGAAAAAGTATTTTTAAGCATCTGCAGCCTATATTTTTCAATAAAATATTAAAAGATTCATATGTACTTGTTCTCTATAATTTTCTACATCAAAGGATATCAAAATATTTTTTTTACATCAATTAACAGCCGAGATTTTTAAAGCCAAAGTTTGGAAAAAGTGCTTGAGAAACTGGATATTGCTAAATATTTCTTAGTTTTTTATTAGTATATTACTTTTTATCAACCAGTTAAAAAACAAATAAGAAAGAAGAGCAAGTTTACAATTGATACATTTTTTATTGCATTAAAAAACGTTACTTTTACATATAAAAAACTACTTTTCAAATTTTACTGAATACATTTTTCTTATAACCATTTTCCCTCAAATCTTATAATATCTCCCACTTATTAATATGACCTTAAATAAACCCCTCCCCAATTTATGCTCATTACCGGAAAGATTAGCGCCACCTTTACCAATAAATTCACGCCCACTCATCAAATTAATCTAAAACACATAAAAATCATTTAAATTGTTAAATGTTTAATAAAAGTTTGTAGCTGTACACTGTGGGCTACAATTGAATCAAGACAAAAGTAAGTGCCGAGCCCTGGGACCTATGTAGGGTGAAAATATACATAAATCCTTGATGATTCCAGGTGGAGACAAAATATTTTAGCGGGGTCTTTTGGTTTTTTTTCAATTTAAAGTTCTGAAAAAAAATTGAAAAAAATATGAAAATCTTTAATAAAAAACAAACAAAAAATAATTTTCAATATTTTTTTTTACTAAAAGATACAAACAACTTATATAAATACTATAAGCTTTAAAAAAATCACAATTTTCAAATTTAGACTTTCAATATAAAGATTTGTAGAAAAAACCTAACAACAAATTCTAATATATTTCTGATCAACATAGCAATAAAACGTCTTTTGCAAAATCTTTATCATCAAAAATAAATAGCACTTACTAAAGACTTTTTTTCATTTAAACTTATACTTTTCACATTAATTACTTTTAAAGATTGATTTTTTCTAAAAGAAAGGTTGCGTGATTTTTTTATTCATAATTAATTGCCTAATTTTGAGATTCAGATAAAAAACCTTACTGCTTTATATCATTGGATACTCTACTAGCAGCGGCTACGCCTCTAGAGGCATATAGGGACCCTTAGGTTGGGGGGGAAGACGAACCCCCCCTTACAATTACAGTTTTTTTTAATGAAAAAGTTAAAAACATTTATTTTGGAGAGTTGATTCTCTTGGGATAGTGATGGTACCCTTCCCCAAAATAGTAATAAACCTTACCAGGACATATAAGAAGCTACCATGTAAAGGAGAACCATATTGGTTCAGTGGTTAGTGAGATCCCTTGGTGCACAAAGACTCACATAGAACGTGTTACTTTATTATAAAGATACATATATACACAGAAACTCTACAATCAGAGTATGTCTGTTTGTTCCTCTGTCTGTATAAAAACATTACAGAATATATTTATTTGGTACTAGCGGCTACGCCCCTAGAGGCCTTTAGGGGCACTTGAGAGGGGAAGAAGTGGTTGAATTCTACAACTAGATTTTTATTTTAGAATTAAAAAGAAAAAGTTATTTTTTCTGTGTGAAATGGGGTCCTTTTTTAGGGGTTGATTTCTCCTAGGATGGTGGAGGTACCCTCCCAAAATAAGTTATAAACCTTCCAAGAACCAATGAGAAGCTACATAGAAAAAAAAGAACCATTGGTCATTTTTAATTACTATTCAGGGATCTAAAGGGATAAGACAATGACCGCTAAATTGATTTACATTCCCAAATATGATACATGGATAACCCTTCTGTATGTTTCAGTTAATGGTTGAAATGTTAGGAACTTAATTTAATAATCCAACCAAACAAAAATCGCAACAGGTCCCCTAAGTAGTTAAGCCAACGAATAACAAATTCCTATATTAAACTATGGGGACTAGTCTAATAAACAGCCCATTGTCCCATCTCGCTCTGATTAATATATTTTTGTATCCGTATGTTACACTTGCTATTTTCTTTATTTGTATTCTTTTAAACTTAAGAGCTTCACTAATTATGGATGTTGTCTTTTTCCCTTGTTAAATCCAATTACCTAATTCTGGATATTCTTTGAGGTTGATAATTACAATTATATTTTATTAAATGGAAAAAGAACAATTTAATCATAATTCAAGATAAAAATTATTTTATCACTAGCAGTTTTGCCCCTAGAGGCATCTAGGGACCCTTGACAAGTGGGGGGAAGTTGACCCCTCCCCTACTTTCAGTTTTAGTATGTAAAAGAAAAAGTTTTTTTTAAATGTTGGGTAGGAACAGCGGTTAGCAAGAACTTTAGGCACAGACAGAAAAAACACACGGACATCCTATCTTTTTTATACAGGGATATAACTTTTAAATGATAGGAAATTTTTTTTTTCCAGATGATATTTCTCTCCCTGCTTTAAAGCACTATTAATGATACAAAATAGATTGATGTCTGTTTGTCCATCTTTCTGATGCTTAAGAACTGATATGGTTCTTTTTTTACTTTACTATGTAGCTTCTCATTGGTCCTTGGAATGTTTATAACTTTTTTTGAGAAAGAGAAGAGAAATCGCCCCTTAAAAAAGGACCACAACACACAAAAAAAACTTTTTCTTTTTAAGCCTAAAATAAAAATATAGATGTTGAATTCAACCCCTTCTTCACCTCTTAAGTGCCCCTAAAGGCCTCTAAGGGCGTAGCCGCTATAGCAAAATAAATATATTCTGTATTGTTTTTATACAGACGGATGAACAAACAGACATACTCTGATTGTAGAGTTTCTGTGTATATATGTATCTTTATAATAAAGTAACACGTTCTATGTGAGTCTTTGTGCACCAAGGGATCTCACTAACCACTGAACCAATATGGTTCTCCTTTACATGGTAGCTTCTTATATGTCCTGGTAAGGTTTATTACTATTTTGGGGAAGGGTACCATCACTATCCCAAGAGAATCAACTCTCGAAAATAAATGTTTTTAACTTTTTCATAAAAAAAAACTGTAATTGTAAGGGGGGGTTTGTCCTCCCCCCCCCCAACCTAAGGGTCCCTATATGCCTCTAGAGGCGTAGCCGCTGCTAGTAGAGTATCCAATGATATAAAGCAGTAAGGTTTTTTATCTGAATCTCAAAATTATGAATAAAAAAATCGCGCAACCTTTCTTTTAGAAAAAATCAATCTTTAAAGTTAATTAATGTGAAAAGTATAAGTTTAAATGAAAATAAGTCTTTTGTAAGTGCTATTTATTTTTGATGATAAAGATTTTGCAAAAGACGTTTTATTGCTATGTTGATCAGAAATATGTTAGAATTTGTTGTTAGGTTTTTTCTACAAATCTTTATATTGAAAGTCTAAATTTGAAAATTGTGATTTTTTTAAAGCTTATAGTATTTATATAAGTTGTTTGTATCTTTTAGTAAAAAAAAATATTGAAAATTATTTTTTGTTTGTTTTTTATTAAAGATTTTCATATTTTTTTCAATTTTTTTTCAGAACTTTAAATTGAAAAAAAAACCAAAAGACCCCGCTAAAATATTTTGTCTCCACCTGGAATCATCAAGGATTTATGTCTATTTTCACCCTACATAGGTCCCAGGGCTCGGCACTTACTTTTGTCTTGATTCAATTGTAGCCCACAGTGTGTAACTTTTGGGTTTTTTAACTTATTTTGATAAAATAAAAAGTGTTTGATTTCTGTTTATGTAAACTTTCAATTTGCTACTATTTTTTATAGGATTTCTTTTTGTAAGGGTGTTTTTGCAATTTACACTAATCTAAAAATGCCTTTTAGAGCAAGTGAAAAAAGTGCTTTCAGCATGAAATAAATTTCTTGGAAACATCTTTATATGAGTTTTATAAAAAGTATTGAAATTATGAGGAAAACACGTCATTTCACTTTAAAAAAACATTTTTCTTGAAAAGTTACTTTTTCCTCAGCCACTTTTTCAAAACTTTGGCTCTAAAAATCTCAGCTGTTAATTGATGTAAAAAAAAATATTTTTATATCTATATTTTTTTTTACATCTACTTATGTGGAAATCTACAGAGAACAAGGACATATACATTTTTTGATAATTCATTGAGAAATATGGGCTGCAGATGCTTAAAAATACTTTTTCGAGGGTCATGCTGTATATATACAGTGTGTTTTTTTTTATGAGAACTTTTTTGAAAGCAATTTTACCCCACTTATAGTTATCATAATTTAAAGATTAATGGCTTATTTTCTTCGTTTTTTATAACCATTTATAGAACATCAAAAAAATATTTCAGATTGTATTAAAAAAGTGCAGTAAAATTAAAAATTCAAAACCTAGGTGTCAACATCTAAAAATGGTTTTAGCGCATTTTTCTCATACTCAAATCTTCTACCCTTTGCAAGAATGGCTGCAAAGTTAAGATACAGAGTTAAAAATTGATACAGATACTATTGGGGACATGTACTAGAACATATCGAAGTTTGTAAGCCATATCTCAACCAGGGAGGGAGTACTGGCCCCCCAAAGTTGACTACTGAAAATCCAATTTTTTTCTTGCAAAGTGTAGAAGATTTGAGCTTAAGAAAAATGCGCTAAAAACATTTTTAGATGTTGACACCTAAGTTTTGAATTTTTGATTTTTCTGTACTTTTTTAATACAATCTGAAATATTTTTTTGAAGTTCTATAAATGGTTATAAAAAACGAAAAAAATAAGCCATTAATCATTAAATTCTGATAACTATAAGTGGGGTAAAATTGCTTTCAAAAAAGTTCTCATAAAAAAAAACACACTGTATATATATATAATATAGTTATAAACCTTTATTGGACCTATAGGAAGATTAATGTAAAGGAGAACCATGTCGGCTCTGTGGTTAGCAAAATCCTTCGCTACAGAGAGAAAAGCTTAATCCTTATAAGAAAGTAAGAGGATGTTTGTTTGTCTGTTTGTACAAAAGGATCTCGCTAACCGCTTAACCTATCGGGTTCTACTAAACAGGGTAGCTTCTCATAGATCCCGGGAAGGTTTATAAATATTTTTGGGGAGGGTACCACCACCCTCTCACGAGAAATCACAAAAAATATTCTCGTACTTTTTTATATAATAGGACTAGCGGCTACGCGCCTAGAGGCCTCTAGGGACACGTAAAATTGTATCTTCAGTCTATTTTAAAATTAGCTACTTACCAAAGATATTTATTTAACCGATAGATGGTGTTAGTTATGTTTTTAGCTAATTGCAAAAATGTCCACAGGGCGGCGTTTTTTTTATTTTCTTTATTTTTGTCGATTTCTTTGGGGAGGGTGGTGGTAACCTCCCCAAAAATAGTTATAAACTTCCCAGGAACTATGCAAATCTACCCTGTTAGGAGAACCCGATGGATTCAGCGGTTAGCGAGATCCTTCACTACAAACAGACAAACAAACATCCTGTTACTTTATTATAAGGATTGTATCAACACTTTCAGTAGCTCATTATTTGCTTTGCTTTAATGGTTTAAATTTATTTAAGTTACCATTTAGATTAATGTTGAAATTCAATCCGCCAATTTGGTTTAGCAACTCATTTTGTTTGCAAAGATGCATTTTAGTAGTACAGCTACTAAAATAGTTATTTATTGCATCGTATTATAGACAGCCTTCCGTGGATATTAAACTGAAATATTATCAAAAAACCATTTTATTAGCTACAAGGGGAGAAGGCACGAGTTAACAAAACTGGAATAGAATATACGATTTTTATTTTATTATTTGTGGAAAATTGTTCGTATTACGATGATAAACATGGTTTTTGGTTATGGCTGAGAACAAGTTCTACTCCAGCGGATATTAATAGGTTTCGGAGCCATACTTGAAAAATTTCTTGTGTCCCGTATCAAAATTTGGACTGTGTTATTACATCGACATTGTGGACATTATCAAATATCATGATATAGGATATACGTGGATATAATGATTTGTAGTCGGATAGTCTTCATCCACTAGAATGGGATAAAGGGGTGGTTAATTTAGCCAGCTTTGAGAGTATTACTTTGTGGACAAAGTATCCTCCCATGGATGTTGTCATCCAAGTTAAATAGCCACCATAGTGTCTTCTCTGCTTTTGTACGACGCTTCAATAATTAAGGCACAGCTAAACATCCGCTTTTATTAAAAGTGTTTATTTCAAATAAGCAAAAAATATATTTTCAGTATGGCTTTGAAACAGATTAATATCCGCTTGAATAGAACTGGTTCTCAGTCATATTAAAAAAATGTAAAGCATCGTTTTTCAAACAATTTTACACAAATATTAAAAAAATCTTAAAATTAATACCAGTTTTGTTAGCCAAGGCATTTGGCCCCTCGGGGATAACAAAACTGGTTTTGAATTTATAATTTTTCGTTTTAATATCCACGAAAACCTGTCTGATATGATGCAAGAAATAACTATTTTTCCCCAAAGAGATAATCTGAAATTAGTACAATATTAAAGTAAACCCCCAATTATGATAAACAAATTCAACCATTTTTATTGGAAAGTTTTATGCTGTAAGATTATACCATTACGATTAAATCAAATCTCAAAAGTTTTTAGGCTGACATAGAAGAAAGTGATTACAAAACTTTGATTGAGTACAAGTATAATTTACAGTTTTGTGTCTTTTCCCTATTTTATTTAATACTTATATTTGCAGGAACTTTTGTTTAATGAAATCTTCCAATTTTTAACATTTAAAAAACAGCCTGCTTTATTGCATCAAGAGCCATGGCAGATCTATATAGGAAATAAATGTCTATATATGAGCTCAAGTTTTCCAAGTGATAAATGTTTAAAACCCATAGTGCTCCAATAATCTGTAATAAACTCTCATTGACCAGAACGATAAGACCCATTATTTTACTGCATGAAGAATAAATTAAATTTTTTTAATTTCATGTTGCTATTTGAATTATATTGAAGTATTAAATTTCTATCCATAAAACAGAAAATTTGAATTTATAATATAGTAAATAAAAGAAAACTTAGTTTTAAAATTATTTGATACTAGCGATACCTGCGTAATGTGGTCAGATATTGAACTAAAAATTAACAGTTAACTAAACATTTTACCATTTTCAGGACGATAATTTGAAATAAAAAAATTAAGATCCTAAAATATCTTAAAGAAAGAAATCGTCAGGGAGAAGATAATGGAAGATTAGGGTTTAAAGTCAGAATTCAGATAACCAAAAGAAAGTAAATAAAACATTGCATAAACCTAGCCAATAGCGAGATAATTATATCGAGCCCAACTCTTGTACGTATATATGTAAATGCGCAATTGTGCTAAAGTTAAAAATTCTGCTGTTCTGTATGAGCTTTATAATACCTTTGTCGTAAACTAGGCAAATGTGAATCCGGGTTAAAAATAATTAATCTAATTCTTTTTTATATACAGGCACAAATTAGTCACGGATTTAGTGATATGTAAATTCTATATAAATTAAAAATTTAACAATATTTGTTCTCTTCCATGACACTGTAAAGCCAGTATTTTTCAGACAACCAACGTTTTGATTTAAAAACTTTTCTCCCTGTGTCTTAACTGGTTTTGTCGAGGTGTTCGCCCTACAAAATATTTTGTCATGCACCTGTCATAGTACCATTATTTACAATTTTTTAAGTCTTTATTCTTTAGACTTGTTTTATGTATTTATTTTATCTTCAAATTTTAAGTACAAATAATTCCTTTTCTCGTATTCATTCGAATCCAGTGGATAAGAACCGGTTCTCATCCATACGAAAAAACTATGTCTAGCATCGTATTATATCCAGCTTTCTACGAATATAAAAATGTACAATCGTAAGATTAAAACCAGTTTTTTAGCCCGTTCCTTCGGCACCTTAAGGCTAAAAAAACAAGTTTAATCTTATAATTGAACATTCTATATCCACGGAAAGATGTTTATAATACGATGCGAGAAATAACTATTGTATAGCTTTGGAAGATTGGAGTTAGAAGACAAAATCCTACCTAAGTTTTTCAATTTACCAGTTCTTAAGAGACGGCTTTTTATGTTATCATCCAAAATTCATAAAAATAAAAGTTTGTTATTTACATATTCCTTTTACTTAACAGATTAAAGCTTAATGTATCTGTCTATCTGTCCAAAAAAATTTGCGCATTATCATTTGCTTGGAATTTCCGTGGGATTGCTTTCTTTTTTCTAGTAACAAAGCTGTAACCTATAAGTGTTTAGCAGCGAAGCTACTATACGATTCACTTTGTCCATAACGTTATTGGGGAAATGTAATTTTCTCGGCTGCTATTTATGATAGAAGCTGAAATTATGGATGATGATTCCCTGAACCAATAAGCAACCAGTATATTATTTACTTAATACTTCGATCAATCCTCCAAAGACACCATTAACCTTCGTTATAGTTATGTTATTTATAGTTTTGTTTTTATTTCTTTGAAAAAAACATATAAATCAATATAATAAAACTACCCACATAACCAATAGTATTATCAACTACCATCAGAAAAAACGAATTTGCATTAAAAATTCAAATCTAGAAAAAAAATTCTTAAATTATAACCATTTCCAAGAATTATACCTTATTTTAGATAAGCGTGTATTATTCTATAAATAGCGTGCGTCTGTCTATCCTTTACGTCACTGTGTCCAACCTAATCCCCCGCATAAAACAACTACACCTTTTTGTAATTTTACTTTAATTTTGTCATCTTTCCCAAAAAAATTATTTTTATCATTACTGTAATGCAGTTTATTGTTCTTTTGTTGCTTCTAATACGTTACTCATGGACAAAAGTTTATATGACTTTAGTTAACACTAGCTGCTACGCCCCTAGAGGCCTCTAGTGGCACTTTAGATGTTTTTTTTGTTCAAGTCTCTACGATACCTCTTTATGTTGCGTTCAAGTTTCTCAAATGTTTTTTTTCGATTTTTTTGTGATTTCTCTTGGGAGGGTTATGGTACCCTCCCTCCAAATAGTTGTAAACCTTCCCAGGACCTATGAGAAGCTACCCTGTTAAGGAGAACCCGCTCGGTTCAGCGGTTAGCGAGATCCTTCGGTACAGACAGACAGACCTACACACGTCCTGTTACTTTATTATAAGGACTAGCGGTTACGCCCCTAGAAGCCTCTAGGGGTACTTAAGGTAGGAGGTGGAAAAGTCGACCTCATCCCATTTTAAATTTGAGTTTCAAAAGAGTAAAAAAAAATATTTTTTAGGGGGGAGGGGGTGAAGACACCCTCCCCAAAAATAGTTTAAAACCTTCCCAGGACCTATAAAAGGCTTTACTGAAGAGGAGAACAATATCGGTTCAGCGGTTAGCGAGATCCTTAGGGACAGACAAAAAACGCTTACTACTTTATATAATAGGATTAGAAAATGAAACAAGGATGGCATCATTCGCGTGTAGTGAAGCATAATAAATCATTGATGGACAAACGGACAAAGTGAATTAAGAAATAGAAAGATTGATACAAGAATGAAGAAGAATGTAATCCTTATAATAAAATAACAGGATGTGTATTTGTTTGACTGTGTGTCTGTACCGAAGGATCTCGCTAACCGCTGAATCGATCAGGCTCTCCTTAACAGGGTAGCTTCTCATAGGTCCCAGGAAGGGTTATAAATATTTTAGGGGAAGGTTCCACCACCCTCCCCAGAGATATCGACAAAAATAAATTAAATGAAAAAACGCCGCCATGCGGACAAATTTTTCAATTAGCTAAAAACATACTAACACCATCTATCGACGAAAAAAGTATTTTTGGGAAATAGCTGAATTTAAAATAGATTGAAAGAAACAATTTTACGTGTCCCTAGAGGCCTCTAGGGGCGTAGCTGCTAGTGGGAGATAAAGGAATGATAGAAAACCACAGGAAAATACATTTATGTGTTTAGTAGCAATACTGACTTGATAATTTATGTTCTGGATGCAATTTGGAAATGGGTATCATTACAAACAATCAACAATCTATCTTAAAGGAAAGGTAAAAGTGAATTATAGAGTAGCTTCACAACTTAAATCATAGTCTGAAAGAATAACTAACAAAGTTAAAATTAGTTAAAAAGTAGCTACACTTGAAAAGTTTTAAATGGAATTATTAGATGTTGGTACACAAATTATTACATAACAAAAATGTGGTATAATCCAATTTTTAGTTAAGTGGAAAACCAACAATACCCCCCCCCCCCTTTATTATGACGTGTCCCTACGTATGACCATTCATCTTTACTTTACCAAGCCTAACCTAAAATAATAACCCGCGAACGTGCCTTAACATGTGTTGAGTTCGAATATCTGATCCACAGATTGTCATATCTAAAGAGTTAATATTGATTTCTTCTACTGCTATGTCATATTGTAAAATGCCTGACATCAATAGCTATAGTAGGAGGAATAAATTGGCCCAAAACTGGCGCAGCCTATTACCACGCACAGTTAATACTTCCAGACAGGGGTGGTGCAATTGAAATTGGTTTCCTCTAGTTATCTTTGTTTTTGCTGGAACCTTAATTCAAAGTGCCATGGCCAGCAGCCACGCCCTACGAGGTAATTGACAAATAGCCCAAAAAATCTCCCTTTCAAAAATGTAGCGTGAACAGGGTTTTGTCGAGGGGTGTAATGCCTTGTGTCGGGTGAAAACTGTGAAAGGTAGGCCACTTTTATCTGTAAGGATATTGCCAAAAATGCCAAATCTTCTTTGGTGCAGAAATATTAATGCATAAAAAATGGACTTTATGAAATTATTCAACAAATTCTTAGAATTGATAGTAAGTAATATGGATTATAGATAAATATTGGTTGCTCCCCTAATATCTATTGTATCTGTACTAAGATTGGGGAGGAGGGGACTGAGTAGTGGCCTAAATCCATACTAAGACTTAGATTTTTAAATAAAACCATCCCAGGACCTATGTGAATCTTTCCTAAAATTGAAAAGTCCTTGAGTTTAGAATGTAGCAAGATCTTATCAGTAAAAATAAGCCTGCACATCAGGTGCAACCACCAAGGATATTTATAGATAGCAATATCTCTCCTTTTCTGTCCATATACCAGAGCTGGATCTTTAAATCATTTTAGTGGTGAGCCAGATCGGGGTGAGCCAACTTTCCACCAATGAGAACACAGCATTTTATGAAATGCCGCGCTGTGATTGGCTGAAATTCGGCTCACCCCGATCTGGCTCACCACTAAAATGATTTAAAGATCCAGCTCCGGGTTATTACTATTAGGTTAAGTAAGAAACAGCAGATAACCAACTCTATGATTGCACGACCTTTGTCTGGCAGTCTTATCTGTCCATGGTAATGAATTGTACCTGTTTTTGGCCAAGGCATTCTCCCTACTCTAACATTTGATATAGTGCATCTGACATAACATCAGTTGGAACCATATTTAATGTCTTTAGTTTTGAGCTTAGATTCGAACCCTTCACATCTCAAGCAGATAAGCTACTTGTTAAGTCATTAAGGTTCCTCACAATTATGGTTAAATTACATTTTTTATTGATGGATTTTTACAATATACAGTGCATCAAAACTTATTTTCATAGTTTAAAGAACAACACACATTAATATAGAAGATGCGCTATCTATATAGAGAAAATTTAAATTTATTATTTCTAATATTTCAACTTTACTAATCGAATGATTTTTTTATTTATACAATACAAATACATATTGTATATTTTATGTAAATTTTAAACACGGTGAAACCTTATTTAGTATTTTTTTTTCATTAAAACTTTTTATATAAAAAGCTACCTTTTTATAGTGAACAGTCTTCTAAAAGTAAACATGATGAAATTTCATCGTATGGTTATTTGTACAATTAAATTTACTAAGCTAACGCTTTGTTAAGCACGACGAAAAATTCCGTGCTTAGACGCGTATATTATCGCGCTTGGAACGCGCGGCGCGCAGTGGTTGTGGAAAAATGTACCAATTCTACGAATCTAGGATTTTTTACGGCTCAGTCGCAATCAGTGTGTCGTACTGCCAGGAACCTTTGTAGCTAATTGTTCAGTGGCTCTACTGCGAATTTCAAAATTAAAATACACAACAAAATGTTAGTATTTTTTCCTATTAAAAAAAAATTCTTAAATTTTGCCAATGTGTTTATTTTTTTATTTTCATGGCTGTTAAAATGTCTAAATTTCATAATCTTTACTTGTCCGTCCGTCCGTCCGTTTGAGACAGTTAGCTTTAGAAGTGAATGAGTGAAAAAATCTTTGAAATGTGTAAATTTTTAGGAAGCTGTCCGTTGCTAGCATTGTCTGCTTTAGTCTGGCTTTCAGCACTGTCCAGTCCATGGACATTGGAACAGGTATGTCTAGATTGGTCTGTGGAGTAGCTTCGCTCCTTTTATAGTTTTGCTAATCCGTATGCTTCTGCGAAAAGGCGTATTGGTTTTATTTTCTACAATTTCTATTGTAACTTGCAATTTTTTTGAAGGCCTGAAACAATATTAAGTCAATAAAGATCTTAGAAAAGTTTCACTGTCGAATTGCACGTCGGTCTATTAGGCCTTTATTGTTTTTTTTTTATTTGCGTAAAGGCAGTTAGGGACTATATTATAAGAACATAAGATTTAAGATTACAAATATAAAATATTTAAATTTCTCTCACACATTTTTATAAACGATGATATTTTCTACAAATCCTATTGGTAATTCAAATTCGACCTTAAAGAAAATAAAACTTAAGAAAATACTCCGCGAGTCCATATGTTAGAATAATTACCATGAGTAAAAAAAATAATTAGCAATTTTGTTCATTATAGCAATGGATTATTTTTTGCAAATTTAATTTGACAAAAAATATGCAGAATCTACCAAGATTTAATTTATAATATTTCCATTATGGCCTCGAAGCTGATTAATATCCGATGAATTTTGGGCTAACAAAACTTGGTTTGACAATATAATTTTTTCATTGTAATATCTAAAAATAAAATAAAAATTACATAAATTTTATTTGTTTTATTTTGCTTGTTAAAATGTTTTTGATTAATAGTTTGGTTACACAATTGATATTGATAACCTTTCAATGCTTCACTGTTTTTTATTAAAAAAATTTTGTTTCAACCAGCCAAAATTATAAACAATAAAAATAATTATTTTAAAAAATACTCAAAGGTCGAAGGATTTCTTTAAAAAATATCTAAAAGCAGCTTTTCTAAATATGGATATATTGAATTTGGATCTTACATCAGCTTCTTCAAGTTCTCATTTAAAGTGAAACACGCAGTGGGCTAAGGAACGATTCTCCCTCATCCACCCCTTTACCCCATCCCCACCCCTCCTACTGTATGAACAAACTGACCAATAAATGAGTTCCTTGTTAGCAAGCTAAATTGCCGACAATTTTTCCCCTGTCATAATATCCACGTTTAAATTTTTCATCCATTATTATTTCACACATATTATTTAAAATATTATTTTTTTTGCGGTATTGTATGGAAAATTTGCCAATGGTTGAACAAAAAGCAAAGATTGCAAAAATCTCAAGTTTATTCATCCCAATCTATACTAAAATTTTTAAATAAATTGACAAAAATATCTTTTTAATATCTTATGTCTGTTTATGATAAGAAAAAACTATTAAATAGCAAAGGAAGCAAGAAATTTCAAAATTACGGACAGACGGACAGTATAAGTTATACAGAAGATGTTGATGATGTTATGGAAATAAAGAAGGCAACTTTATTTACATTTAAATTACATTTAATCTATAAAATCTTCTCTTTAGCGTTCAAACGAAATACATTTTACAGTATAGTAAATGAATAGAAAAACAGAAAACATTTAAATATTGTACCTAAAAGTGAATAAATATTATTCTAAAAACCAAAATATATTGTAGAACTAATGAATGTCTGAAAAGCACTACACGGTTATGTAACAAAAATTATCATTTTGCAAAAAAAGCATTTATCTACTTAATCGAAAATGATAAGTTTAGTCATTTAAAATTTTGATTCAAAAGTCATATTTTTGAAAGTATTCATTCAAAAAAATCGTAAGGTTTTCAACAAAAAAAGATCTATTATATAAAGAAGATTTTTGTTGTTGTCTGAGGTTAAATATTTCGATAACGACGGAACTGATTGAGTTATTTTTTAGAGGAAAGCTTCACAAAGGTCCCGGGATACATTTAGGGTATTTATTTTTAGTTTTAAATTTTGGGATGGGTTTAGGCTATTTATCTGCCCCCTTCTTACCTCTTAGAAGAAAGAGTTCTTATATGCTATAAGCGCAACCGCTAGTATCCATAAAAGTACCAAGTAATAACTAAGCAAAAATAACCAAACAAAAACTTTTAACACTTTGAAAAAAATTCCATGCTGAGTTCTGACTTGTGATGTTTTTTGAATGTCGTAAAAATTATTTCGAATTTAAGTTTTATAAATGTTCAACAATTGTTATTTTTAGCCTACATTCCTTTATAAGATGTATAATTCTTATTTACATTTTTTGGTACATTTTTTTATCTAACTGTTTTGCACAAACAACTCATATATTTGTTATCAGCTATTTGACATTTAAGTTTTTCTAAACTTGGATAAGAGTCAACTTTGTTTAAAAACTTTATTGCAGCCAAAAATGATAAAATATATGAGATAACACTTTTCTCGCCACTCCAAGAAGATAAGATTTGATAAGTTGATAGATGTTTTTTCAAACAAACCAATAGTCATTTATAGACCGTATTATAGACAGATTTCCGCGGATATTAGAATTAAAAATTATAAGATTAAAACCAGCTTTGTTATAGACCCAAGGGGCCAAAGGTCCGGTATAACAAAACAGGTAATAATTTTATGATTATTCGTGGAAAATTGTCTGTAATACGATTCGATACATGACTGAGAACTGGTTCTAATAATGCGGATATTAAGCGGTTTCGAAGCCATACAGGAAAAGTTTTTAAAGCCAAACTGCAATATTAATCATAACTTAAATATAAAATGGAAAGCTATATGTTTGTCCGAAGGAATACAACGAATGGATTGTCCATTTCAATTAAACTTATAAGTGACATGGAAGGTTTTAGCCTATTTTTAAAAGCCTTTGAAGCTAGGGTCGCTGACACACAAAAAAAAGGAATACATTTTTAAGTCGTGTTTTGAGTATGCTTATGTAAGAAAAGTATAAGAGGTAGCAACTCACAAACATAATATTTTTATCCAATAGTTACTAAGTTATTGGTTGGTTTTGTATATAAGATATATGTGCTTAATAAGATCTCTCAAAGTGCTTAATTTTCATGTAAAAAATATCATTATAGCATTGGATTAGGTCTGGTCATACTTTAGCTTCTTTTTTGATTGGACGGGGAGTATTGCTGTTTCCCTTTAAATGGCTAAGGAAGAACCATTCCTACCCTGGGCCTAGAATTGGACATTAGGCTTTTTATTATATTAGTCCCCAAAGTTTTAAATAACGTTTTCTCTCTCGTTGGCTCAACAACTATGGGGACTTTTATTGAATTTTGATTGGTTGATTCATTAATTTGAGCATCAAAACGATTCAACCACTAATTGTAATCTTCAGAAGGGCCGGGGTAATTTTTTAATCATCTTTGGGGCCATTATATTATCCCAGGATTAAAATACATCAAACATTACCTTATTAAAAGTGAAATAATAGCGAACATTTATAATTTACATACCGTTACCTTGCACTATTATGTTCTTGTTGAATGACAAAGTATGGATGAGTGTTGAATTTTAAGCTAAATATATTCAAAAATATTTAGAGACACGATTGTGCATGTATAATTAGGTAAAAGTCAGGAAAAAATAATGATCAAATGCTTAGAAATGTACAATAAATTTTATAAAAGTAATTTGTCGCATCGTTTTGAAGACAGATTTCTGCGGATATCAAAATGAAAAAAAATATAAGATAAGAACCATGTGTTAGCCCCGATTTGAATTTTCTTTAAATACTCATTATTTAAAATCTTTAGATTCCTACTTAAAGTTAATTTTATATAATACTTTATGCCTGAAATAAATATATGCATTATGATAACCCAACTGCAAAAAGGCAATACCAATTTAAATTTTTTTTTTGATCAAAAGTTGAGAATTAAAAAATTTAATTGTCACATACTTTTCTGCCAATCAAAATACAGCACACAAGTATTCAGTAACACTATTAATTTGCATCTTTTTGTTAAGCAATATTATTTCTTGATTGTTGTCAATAAAGAAGAGCTTCTTAAAGGGGCACTTCACAGGGATCTAAAGGGATAAGACATTGGTCAATCAATTGATGTACATCCCCAATGATGATGCACATAATTACCCCTTCTGTAGATTACAATTATTGGTTAAAACGTTTAGACATTTAACTAATAAACCAACCAATCAAAATTCAAATAAAGTCCCCAAAGTTGTTAAGCCAACGAATATGAAAACGTTATTTTAAACTTTGGGAACTAATGTATTAATATAAAATCCGAGAGCCGGCTCATTGGAGAATTTTAAAGAGCCATTGTTGAATCTTATATGTAAAAGATTTTAGCTAAGATAAGCACCAAGTCATAAATACCTTGATCTAGAGATAAACATTGGAATCTAATATGTAGTGGCTCTCAATATTTTTTTTAGAGCCAGTTTAAGAGTTTTCACATATGAAAACCAAAAATGTCTTGTTTAAATCACACAACCTTTCCAAAGATTTTGATAAAATTGATTAAAAGGATGAAATTATTCAAAATTAGCACAGCATGATAAGTAATAATAATATTTTTTTTCTTTTTCAGTATTCAGAATGAAATATGAAATAATTTTCATTTTAGTATTTTTTTTATAAAACTACAATTAAGGTCGTCCGTTCGTAACGGTTAGCTCTTTTTGTTAATTTAAAAATTGAGGTGATAGGTTCGAATGTAAGACTGTAGATCATAACTAAAGTTATTAAAAATCCTCTCTACTTTGGATTTGTCATGTGATCGTCATAAACAGTTAGAGAAGGGATAATGCCTTGGCCTTTAAAAAGGAGCAACTCGTTAACAATTACAGTTAGAACTTTTCAGAAAAAAATTCGTGCAATCAAAGGGTTAATTGTTTGTTGGACAGTATTTTACGTAAATGATAACGAAATTTTCAATAACAGAGTAGCTTCATTATGAATTTAATAATTTTATGTAATTTGATAATTTATTCATCACCACATAAATGTTAGATTAAAAGCATATTCATAATTCAAATCTCCCCTACTGCAAAGTATTTCTGTTTCTTTAATCATATAAAATGATGTGCTATCTCGTCCGCACAGCTAAATGTGTTGACGGGTTCCCATAAAAAAAAACTTTATTTATCGGTTCAGCGGTTAGCAAGATCCTTCACTACAGACAAAAAAAGCTTACTACTTTATAGAATAGGATGGAGTGGAAGAGGAGGGGGGGGGGGAGAAGGAAATATGGGCTGTTTATTACACTAGTACCCAAAGTTTTATAATAATGTTTTCTTATTTGTTGGCTTAACAACTTGGGTGACCAAAGTGAATTTGATTGGTTGGTTAATTCAGTGTTCAACTACTAATTTTCATCTACAGAAGGGGTAATTTTGTGCATTATCATTTGTTTTTTTTAAGCATATCTTACAAAGGTTGGAAGAGTTTTCAAGTTCACTTAGTAATAAAAGTGAACTTGTAAAAGAAAAAGTAAATAACACATTAGGACAGAAATATGTAATCAAAATTGTTATTAGATGTTTAGTTTATGTGCTTGATATGATTTTTTTCTAAACATAATGACAAAAATTACTTTTTTTGCAAACCATCTAGTAAATCTTCCCAAATCCCTCCTACCTAACCCTTCCTATCAGTTTCTTTTCTAAGATTTAAAGATTTCAATACAAAAAGAGTTCTTGAAATACTTGAAGCATATTTTTCCCTATCCCTTGTCAACCCCCCACTTAAAACGACATTTCCGTGGATATAGAGAAAAGTAAATAGGCTAGGAATAATTACATAATGATATTTAGTAACTTGAATACATTTATTATGTTCATAATTTAAACTAATTGGCATCTCATTTAACCCTTAACTTTCGGGACCCTTGCCTAGCCTTAATCGGTCAGGGGGGTGGGGTGTTGAATGCCCCCCCCCCCCCTATTATCACAGTTCAGTTTAAAGCTAAGGGGCTAAAAAGTTTTGTGCATGTTCCCTGTTTTATAATGAATTTCCGACCCAAAGTAGGTCAATGTCAAATTTCACTTCCTTCACCATTTTATATAATGTTTAACAACCTTTGTTTTAAATTTTAAAATTACTTACCTATATATCTCCCCTTTTCCCTTTGTATTATTTATAATTTTTTCCTTAAAAAAGGACCACTAAAAATCCTCAAATAAATCTGTTAAAAAATACAAATTACCTCTGGGCAACATACAAATATGTAGGAGCAAAGCTTACTAATGATTTATCTTTTGATTGATATAAACAAAATAAAAATCTAGTAGGACTTGTTAATGGGCTGGCCATTTTTTATAGAATTTTAGATAAGCCTTGCTGATATATGAGAGGCTATTGTTTTATTTTTCATTAAATATTATTGTGTTGGGATTCATATATCCCAATCCAATAGATTCAAATAAATTCGTCAAAATTAGTAAAACCAACTTTGATGTTCAATAAAATATCTTAAAAGCTTTGATAATATATTTCTTATTTTTAACATTATGTGTAAATGATTTATATTTTCTTCTCTCTTATGTTTCTAAAGAGATAATATTTCAATATGTTTGTTCTTGTTATTTATTCATTTATGTTATTTTTACAACTTAAATATCTTTTCACCAAATTTTTCCCCTGTTTCTATCTTTTAAACAAGGATGACAACATCCTTAAAAGTAAAGCTAATAAATGACAAACGAACTTAATGAAACCAACAAATTTAGTAGTATACATTGTTTAGATATCGGAACCAAAAAGCTGTATAAATTAAACCAAAGTTAAATGAAAAAATACCCTGCCCCCTCCTAAATTAAACAAGGATGACAACATCCATAAAAGCAAAGCTCTGAAACGATAGGACAAATGGACATTAAAACTTGTATAGTGTTAGAACTGAATAATCAGAATATAATTTATAGGAGTCAAAGCAAAGTTGGAAGTAAATTTGTTGTAAAACTTCTTTACACAGTATAATGTTTTTTAGACATTTTTGACATACTTACATTTTAAGGACTTGATTATAGAGTTGCTTCGCTTATAATAATGTATATTGTTGTCACAGGAATCAGTATACCAAAAATCAGATCAATCGGATAATTAGATCACATAAAAAGTTGTTGTTAAAGAAGTAAAAAAATCAATATGTTTAAAATGGACTTACGGACATTCATGTATGATTATAGTGTTACTACGCTTTCTAAATCGTACCTAACTAATACAGGAATCACCATGCAAAGTTTGAAATTGATAGGACAATTCTGACATGCCTAAATTAATGAAAAAAGCTATCTGTGACGGACGGACAGAGGGATGTAAGGACCAACCCTAATATTAGAAAAGCTTCGCTTTTAAAATTAAATAATAGTAGGAGGGTATATTAATAACAAAGGTAGTCTTAACAAGTTAACAAGGCACTTTTTAAATCTTTCAAATAT